>NC_090730.1:180550685-180555685 GCF_036898095.1 Palaemon carinicauda
GGCGTGAAACATAACCTCCTTCCAACTTCGTTGGCAGAGGTAACTAAAGTTCCAAGCTTTTTTTACAAACCTTCATTGAATTGAGGAACTCAAAGCTGAGAAGGTTTTTCAACTTGAAATGCATTTCCTCATGAAAAAGAAGTCTTTTTATTGAGATTAATGGACCTGTTTCTTTTACCTGAACATTGACATTTACTGGTAATGCCAAGAA
Source organism: Palaemon carinicauda (assembly GCF_036898095.1). Lineage (NCBI taxonomy): Eukaryota > Metazoa > Arthropoda > Malacostraca > Decapoda > Palaemonidae > Palaemon > Palaemon carinicauda. The sequence goes on from NC_090730.1 coordinate 180,550,897, forward strand.
ATGCTTTTAGCACTAATAGGGTTCAGTCAACTCCCCCCCCCCCCCCCCGTGCGAGGAAAAATAACAAATGAAGCGAAAATGTCATTAAGGATTTGGCTAATCCAAATTGAAGCACTTTTCCTGACAACGTATTTTCTGGTTTTCAACGAAATTATTTGCAGGGTTAGTCAAAAGGAGTACTCAGTTTGTAGTATTTTTTAAATGCATTTATAGTTAAATTATCATTTGTAGGTTTAGTTGAAATGTTAATTGGAAATAGTGGTAAAACTTTTAATTTCAGGTTATGTTAAAATGGTAATTGCAAGCTTCGATAAGTTATTATTGTAGGTTTATTGAAAATGTTCATTAAAGACTTGGTAAATATATCAATTGCAGGTTTGGTGAAAATGTTAATTGAAATAGTGGTGGAAGTTTTAATTGCAGGTTGTTAAAATGTTAATTGCAGGTTTGGTCAAGATATTGCATTTTTGTTGAAAATTTCAATTAATATTTTGGTCAGAATAGTAATTAGAAGTTTGATTAAAAATTTTAATTATCGGTTTGGTTAAGATATTAATTGCATATTTTTTGAAAATGCTAATAACATGTTTGGTAAAAATATTAATGACAGGTTTGTCTAAAATATTAATGGGAAATTTAATTATAATTAAATGAACTTCAGATGAGGTATCATATTTGATTATATGAAATCTAATAACACATTCACACATAAAATAAATATACTGGATAACTATATATTTCATCCCTTTGCATTTATTCTGATTACTTTTTGATTTTCAGACTGAGAACTATGCAAGACGAAATTATGCAGTGGAACAAGGTATGTGCTTCTTTTGTGTTTTTAATTATCTGGTTCTGAAATATTCACCTTTTTGAGTCTGCTATTCATAAGCCTTGTTGGGTAACAATTGTGAAGGGATTTATATTCTAAAGACCAATATAATTTTCCGTTATATATGTATATATATATATATATATATATATATATATATATATATATATATATATATATATGTATATATATTTATATATATATATATATATATATATATATATATATATGTATATATATATATATATATATATATATATATATATATATATATATATATATATATATATATATATATATATAATATATATATTCATATATATTTATATATATGTGTATGTGAGTATGGTAAACTACAGGATTCCCTAGGATGCTTGTTAGAATTAAATTTGCTTCATATTATACCTTCATTATGAAAAATTTTTGGTACACAGAGGAGATTAAGCTGAACTACAACCTACCTGCTCTACATTCAGCAAAAAAAAAAAAAAAAAAAAAAAAAAAAAAAAAAAGACTTTTTTCTTCTCATTCTCAATAATATCTCGGTTCTGGCTCCTGTCCGCTCGCACCTTACCCATGTTTACGCAAAATTCCATTAAGTTTACATCCAGGTAAATGCATAATTTACGTTTAAGCATCATTAATTTCTAGCAATCTGCTACTTTGGACCGCGTTCATTTCCGTATGCTCGTTACCTTTCAAACATTCCAGCTGACTTTTCGTCAGCAATCTTCATTGAAGAGGAATTTTGCTTTTTTTCCTGGAATTATTCCAGCAACGCTTGGAATCTGTTCATTTAAGCGGGGTTTGCACAGTCAAACGGTTGTCGAACTCGGTTCTCGAACTTGCTTGTCAAACGGTTCGAAGAGGTGGAGTCAGCTACAAATGCATAAGGGTTGTGGACAATGAAGCCCCGCCCACAAAAAGTCAGGCGAGAACTGACTTTCTTCGAGCCGTTCGACGAACGTGTTCGACAACCAAATGCCCCCGTTCACACGTTTGAAACATCACTCCAAACACTCGTTTGTCGAACAGCATTCAACGAAACCTGCTTTAAAAGACCTATTTTCTTCAAACCTCATTAATTTGCGAGCAAAACCGAAGATCATTATTAAATCTAGGTAAAACATTTTTCCCTACTTTCGTCTTTCATTATTTGGCATTTCTTGGTACATTGAATAGTGAATGCATTTATTTTCTTATTGAGAACATTTTTTTGCATGAAATATCTCTACTTCATTATGATTATGGGGCCATTTGTTTATTCAAAACTTGGAAATAATTAGAATTTTTTTATTTCTATTCATTCAGTCATTGGAAGACGAAGGGGAGAGGGGAATTATGTGTAATGCTTTTGTTCTTGCTACCAGATATTTGGCAATATCTCTCCCTGTACGGAAGAAGAAACATGATTCTTTCTTCTTTTTCTTCTTATTCTTCTTCTTCTTCTTAAATGGAGTTTCATTTTGTTTTGGCACAAATCATTCATGAAAATATTTCTGTGAAAACTGCTCCATTATATATATATATATATATATATATATATATATATATATATATATATATATATAATATATATATATATATATATATATATATATATATAATTATATATGTATGTGGTAATTTTTTTTGTTCATTTTAATAGTGTTTAGGTTACCCTCTGGTTAGCTATGCTCATCCACAGTTAATCTATCCTACCTGTTAACGATTTTCTTTCATCCATTAGTTAATTCAAGGAGAGTTTTCATTCGTGGGTGTCGACGTACTGTTGGTGAGTCCATCGACTTTCGACCGTGTGATATATCCTTTGCTATCAACTCTGCAAAAGTTCGAATCCTTGCCCGATGGGATATTTTTTTTATCGTTAAATGAATTTCCTTTTGGGTCTGTGATCCCTAGGCAGACGAAATCCATTTTAATAGGTATTTATTGATTTACGTTTAACTTAAATCTCTCTTGGAATGGATTTTTTAGTAGTGATATATATATATATATATATATATATATATATATATATTGATATACTCTTTATATATATATATATATATATATATATATATATATATATATATATATATATATATATATATTGATATAGTCTGTATATATATATATATATATATATATATATATATATATATAAATATATATATATATATATATATATATATTTACTATATATATATATATATATATATATATATATATATATATATATATATATAAATAAATAGATATATATATATATATATTTATATATATATATATATATATATATATATATATATATATATATATATATATATATATATATATATATATATATATTTATATATATATATATATCCATCCATATACCAAGGCACTTCCCCCAATTTTGGGGGGTAGCCGACACCAACAATGAAACAAAACAAAAAGGGGACCTCTACTCTCTACGTTCCTTCAGCCTAACCAGGGACTCAACCGAGTTCAGCTGGTACTGCTAGGGTGCCACAGCCCAACTTCCCACATTATCCACCACAGATGAAGCTTCATACTGCTGAGTCCCCTACTGCTGCTACCTCCGCGGTCATCTAAGGCACCGGAGGAAGCAGCAGGGCCTACCGGAACTGTGTCACAATCGCTCGCCATTCATTCCTATTTCTAGCACGCTCTCTTGCCTCTCTCACATCTATCCTCCTATCACCCAGAGCTTTCTTCACACCATCCATCCACCCAAACCTTGGCCTTCCTCTTGTACTTCTCCCATCAACTCTTGCATTCATCACCTTCTTTAGCAGACAACCATTCTCCATTCTCTTAACATGGCCAAACCACCTCAACACATTCATATCCACTCTAGCCGCTAACTCATTTCTTACACCCGTTCTCTCCCTCACCACTTCGTTCCTAACCCTATCTACTCGAGATACACCAGCCATACTCCTTAGACACTTCATCTCAAAACACATTAAATTTCTGTCTCTCCATCGCTTTCATTCCCCACAACTCCGATCCATACATCACAGTTGGTACAATCACTTTCTCATATAGAACTCTCTTTACATTCATGCCCAACCCTCGATTTTTTACTACTCCCTTAACTGCCCCAACACTTTGCAACCTTCATTCACTCTCTGACGTACATCTGCTTCCACTCCACCATTTGCTGCAACAACAGACCCCAAGTACTTAAACTGATCCACCTCCTCAAGTAACTCTCCATTCAACATGACATTCAACCTTGCACCACCTTCTCTTCTCGTACATCTCATAACCTTACTCTTACCCACATTAACTCTTAACTTCCTTCTCTCACACACCCTTCCAAATTCTGTCACTAGACGGTCAAGCTTCTCTTCTGTGTCTGCTACCAGTTCAGTATCATCCGCAAACAACAACTGATTTACCTCCGATTCATGGTCATTCTCGCCTACCAGTTTTAATCCTCGTCCAAGCAACCAATCACTCACTTCATTTCCTATTCTAACACATGCTTTACTACCTTTGTAGAAACTTTTCACTGCTTGCAACAACCTTCCACCAACTCCATATAACCTCATCACATACCACATTGCTTCCCTATCAACTCTATCATATGCTTTCTCCAGATCCATAAACGCAACATACACCTCCTTACCTTTTGCTAAATATTTCTCGCATATCTGCCTAACTGTAAAAATCTGATTCATACAACCCCTACCTCTTCTAAAACCACCCTGTACTTCCAAGATTGCATTCTCTGTTTTATCCTTAATCCTATTAATCATACTCTACCATACACTTTTCCAACTACACTCAACAAACTAATACCTCTTGAATTACAACACTCATGCACATCTCCCTTACCCTTATATAGTGGTACAATACATGCACAAACCCAATCCACTGGTACCATTGACAACACAAAACACATATTAAACAATCTCACCAACCATTCAAGTACAGTCACACCCCCTTCTTCAACATCTCAGC
>NC_090730.1:180565685-180572903 GCF_036898095.1 Palaemon carinicauda
GTACTTTTTCCAGGTACGAAACCGTGTTGACCCATATTAAACAAATTATTTTTGACCAAATGGTTCATTATTTTCTTTTTTATTACCCTCTCATACACTTTCATAATATGTGATGTTAGACTAACAGGTCTATAATTGCTTGCCTCTAGTCTTGATCCACTTTTGAAGATAGGGGTTATATAAGCTAATTTATGTTTAACATATATCTCGCTCATATCTATACTCTGTCTTAGCAGTATTGCAAGTGGCTTCGCGATAGTGTTTGCAGTTTTTTTTAACAAAATCGCTGGAACTCCATCTGGTCCGGCTGCCAATCCATTTTTAATTTCGTTTATAGCCGTGACAATATCTGCTTCATTAATATCTATATCCGTTAGATATTCAACATTTTCTTCTCTCATTTCTGTTTCATTATTCTCATTCGCAATTCTTGGCGTGAACTCACTCTTATATTTTTCTGCTAATATGTTGCATATTTCCTTTTTTTCATTCGTTAGCCGTCCTTCAATTCTTAGAGGGCCTATTTCTATTCTCCTTTTATTCATCTTTTTTGCATAGGAGTAAAGTACTTTGGGGTTTCTTTTTATATTTTGAAGTGTCCTTTCTTCTAAGTCCCTTTTTTAATTTTCTTTCGACTGTATAATCTTTTGTTCTGCATTTTCTATCTTACATTTTATTTCCCTCATTTTCCACACATTTTTTTCTTTTGCAAGATTTTTCTTCCACTTTTTAATTTTCTGAAATAAGATCCTTCTGTCTCTTGGTATGCACGTCTTTTGTTTATTGTTTTTTTTTCGGTACATATTTTTCAACAATTTTCTCCAGTATTTTGTACAGTATATCCGTATTTACCTGTATATTATCACTTATAAATACATTTTTCCATTCTTTATCCAGTTCTTCATTTATTTCTGACCATTTTATATTCTTACTGTAAAAGTTATATTTTCCATATCCTTCCCAAAGTTTTGTGTTTTTATTAATTCTGTGATCACTTGCTTTGGAATGAACTATCAATTCTATGACATTGTGGTCTGAAATTCCCGTGTTATACACTATTATTTCTTTAACATAATTCACCTCATTCACAAATACTAGATCTAGGACATTTTCCTTTCTTGTTGGAATGTGGTTTATTTGTTGCATATTATGTTCTAATAGCATATCTTGAAGCTTTTCAAATTGCCTCTTATCTTCTGCGCTACTATTACTATCTTTTTTATATGTATACATACAACCACTTTCTTCTATCCGTTCTTTCCAATCCACGAAAGGAAAGTTAAAATCTCCGGATAGGAGTATATTCCAGTCTTTATGGTTTCTACATTATACCATCTATTTTTTCTATTATTATGTCAAACTCCTTAGTGTTTGGGGGTCTGTAAACTACAATATTCATTAGTTTTTCAAATTCAAATTCTACCGCAATCAATTCACATTCTGTGTTGCTGTATTTTTCACATACTTTTCCTTGATTTATGTCTCTTCCATATATTGCGGTTCCCCCTTGATTCCTATTTTTTCTGTCTGATCTATAAGTTTGGAAACCCTTTATCTGGTCATCACTGCCAGTCTCTTGGGAATACCATGTTTCACTTATATTTAATATATCTATTTTTTCAATTTGGGTTAGTTCTTCTAAGAACTCTATTTTCCTTTTAGAGTTACTCGTGACTAAACCCTGTGCATTCATTACTATTATGGTTTGTGTTTCATCTCCATTATTTAATATTGGTAATAATATGGATTCTCCCATGCTTCCTTCCTGTTCTGATATGATGTTCTTTTCTTCATTTCCCGGAATTCTGCCATTAAAAAATCCAACTTTTCTATTATATTTGCTCTTTCGCCTTCATATTTATTTGTGTGTGTATACCTGCAACTGTCCCCATATCTGCACCAACCCCTGGCATTATAGATGCATTCTTTGTAGTTGGGTTCTACATGTGCCGGTTTAGGTTGAAAGGCCTCATATCTTGGGGCTCTTGGTTCAAAGCGCGGTATATACACGGCCTGCTTTTTTGTTTCTTTTTTGTTTCTTTTTGCTTTCATTTTTCTTTTCAGTTTGCTGAGTTTTCTTACTTTCATTCATGGTTGCAGGATGCATATATCGACATTTTTGTTGTAAATGCATCCTTTTCCTTCTTTTAGGTTTTTGCATATTTTTGGATGGAGATCTCTGCATTCGTCTCCATATCCGTCTAAATACGCACATTTACCATATATTTCATAATTATGGCATATCTTTGGATGCTTGTAGTAGCATCTTTCGCCAAATCTGCAATTCCCTCTTTTCAGCATATTGCAGACTATATCCTTCTTTTCTATTTTTTCTTGTTCTTCCCTAAAATTATGTAGGTCCGGGTAGAGTCTCTTGGTCTATTATTTGTTTCCATCTGGTAATTTATTTCTTCATAAGTATGTTGTTGGATGGCATCATAGGTTATATCAATGATTTCTTCTGCATCCTTACACATATCCTGTTCATTGTTCTCTTCTTCTTCTTTTTCTTCTTCTTCTTCTTCTGTTTCTTCTTCTTCCTCTTCTTTATCTTCAACTATTTGCAGATTTAGTCTCGACTTAATTATATTTTCTATCCAGACTAAGCATGTTGAGCAGAATACCTTTGTGTCTTTATTTTTTATTTTTTGCTGTATTTCAGCACATGTGGGATGTGTTGGGACATGACAGGCATCACATTTTCTAATCAATTGTTGAGGATTATTAATGGAATACCATATCTTACATGTATTACACCAGAGAGAGAGAGAGAGAGAGAGAGAGAGAGAGAGAGAGAGAGAGAGAGAGAGAGAGAGAGAGAGAGAGAGAGAGAGAGTAAATGATAAATAAACTGCGTAGAGGGTAGGAAGAAAAATATTTTGAAACAATAAAAGAGTGGAAGGTCCAAGAAAAAAGTACTCTTTAGAGAGAGAGAGAGAGAGAGAGAGAGAGAGAGAGAGAGAGAGAGAGAGAGAGAGAGAGAGAGAGAGTTCCTGTTTTTTCTCTATTGTTATTATGCACATATATAAATAATCATCATCAATCATTATCTCCTATGCCCATTGACGCAAGGGCCTTGGTTAGATTCCGTCAGCCATGTCTATCTTGAGCTCTTAAATCAATACTTCTTCATTCACTATCTCCCACTTCGCGCTTCATAGTCAACAGCCATGTAGGCCTGGGTCTTCCATCTTTTCTATGAAGTTTTTAAAATTTATATATAAAAAATGTAATTTAATGTTGTTACTGTTATTAAGATATTTTATTTTGATTGTTTATTACTTTTCTTATAGTTTATTTATTTCCTTAATTCCTTTCCTCAATGGGCTATTTTTTCCCTGTTAAAGCCCTTGAGCTTATAGCATCTTGCTTTTCCAAGTAGGGCTGTAGTTTATCTTGTAAAATTAATAATAATAATAATAATAATAATAATAATAATAATAATGCCTTGTGGAGCCCAGTTGAAAGTTTGGTGAACTAATCTCTCTTGTAGAATATAAAGCCAACCTTTGCACATAAAGATGCAATGGAACATCACCTTCTTAAGGAAATGTAAAGACGAATGTGTATATTCTCCTTTAGAAGGAAAAAAATTTTGTTTCCGTGAATATCAGACAATTTTCTCTTTGCAAAGACGAACGAGAAACAGGACAGTAATTGGAGGAGAATTGATAGCGTGTCAGGTGTATGATAGTATATCACATTAATCATGTTCATTGTGATATTAAGTATACTATACTTAATTTTTTCAATGAGGCGCATTTACAGCGACTCGCAGCGGTGCCCATTTAGCTCGGAAAAGTTTCCTGCTATCTGATTGGTTAGAATTATCATGCCCAACCAATCATCGAGCATGAAACTTTTCCGAGCTAAAAGGGCACCCCTGCGAGTCAGTGCAAATCTGCCTCACTAAAAAGAATTGACTATAGTAATACCATTGCTGCTGTTTCAAATAAAATAGTTGAGTAAGTTGAAGAAACGCGCAACTGAATACATGTTTTAGAGCGGTATTTTTTATTCCTGAGGCGAAGCAAGATATTATTATTACTAGCCAAGCTACAACCCTAGTTGGAAAATCAAGATGCAATAAGGCCAAGGGCTCCTCTATTAAATAATAGCCTAGTCAGGAAAGTAAACAAGGAAATGGATAAAGGATATTAGAAGTAATGAAAAATCAAAATTAAATATTCCAAAAAACCTTAACAACATTAAAACAGATAATTCACACATAACTGTAAAACTTAAAAACATTTGCTGCAACTTTGAACTTTGAAGTTCTAGTGATTCAACTACCCGATTAGGAAGATTATTCCCCAGCTTGGTCACAGCTGGAATGAAACTTCTTGAATTTAAATATCATAATTATTGCACGCTAAGCTACAACCTGAGTTGGAAGAGCAGGATGTTATAAGCCCAAAGGCCCCAACAGGGAAAAATAGCAAGTAGTAATAGTTTTGCTTCTATTATGGATAATAATGATAACAACTGCCAGTGGAAGAAACATGCAACTAAACATATGTTTAAAAGAGGTATTTTCAGTCTATTCCTGGGGCAAGACAAGATGTTATAAATAATATCAATGTGGCAGCAGTAAGATTTATGAGGGTTTTCGTACAATGCGTACCATGAGGTAAGAAGAAAACTAATTGTTTATTCATGCTTTTCAGTTGTAAGGAAAGATATGAATTTTACTCATATTTGTCAAATTGTTCATCTATGCCAAAGATTTATTCTTACAAGACAGAATCAGAGGAAATAGTTTGAAGAATAGAATGAACTGATTTTATGCCAGTATGGAGGAATTGTTTTGATAAAACTTCTTGGTTTAGAAAAAAAGATAAATTCTTTCCTGCGTCGACGATAAATGTTTAAAGGCACTTTATTTATTTTTGAAATATATATATATATATATATATATATATATATATATATATATATATATATATATATATATATATTATATATATAATATATATATATCATCTCCTACGCATAATTTCACAAATGGCCTAGGTTAAATTTCGCCAGCCGTCTCTATCTAGAGCTTTTATTTCAATACTTCTCCATTCATCATCCCTTGCTTCGCAGTGAGGAAAGGAAAAAGGAAATCAATAACCTATTTGACCTAGGAAAACAGTCATTACCTTTCTAAACTACAAAATAAAACATTCTTAACATAAAAAAAAAAAAAAAAAAATAGAAACCTGGCCCTCATAGAGCGTAAGAGTTGTCGGCATTTTATATCCAGATCTAGAAACATCAGAATCTCAACGCGAAGAGAAGAAGGCTAATTGGGAATACGATATAGTCACAAAAGAAAAAAATTTATGTGAAGAATGGGTGAAATAGTAAATATGATGTAGTGGGAATTTGGGATCAAGTTACGGAAGTGAAAAGGTATGAAATTTGGTGATGGAATGATAGGGAGAGAAAAGTTTTATTCTGTGGCTTTGCTTTTTGTGTTTAATAATGAAACACTCGTGCACTCATGTACACACACACACACACACACACACACACATATATATATATACATATATATATATATATATATATATATATATATATATATATATATATATATATATATATATATATATATATACAAATATATATATATATATATATATATATATATGTATATATATATATATATATATATATATATATATATATATATATATATATATATATATATATATATACATATATATATATATATATATATATATGTATATATATATATATATATATATATATATATATATATATATATATATATATATATATATATATATATATATATATATATATATATATATATATATATATACAAAGAGAGAGAGAGAGAGAGAGAGAGAGAGAGAGAGAGAGAGAGAGAGAGAGAGAGAGAGAGAGAGAGAGAGAGAGATTGGCTTGAAGGAATAGGATTTTTAAAAAAACTTTGCTTGTGGTAAAATAATTTTATTGTTAGATTACTGGTCGACAATAACATTCCTTGTAATTTTATGTCCAGCAAATTTTGATAATAAAGTTCTGTATTTATTGTTACTCCTCAAATATCTTATTTTTGTTATTGATTACTTTACTTGTAGTTTATTTAATTTTTCATTTCCTTTCCTCACTGGGCTATTTTTTCCCGTTGGAGCCCTTGAGCTTGAAGCTTCCTGCTTTTCCAAGTAAGGCTGTAACTTAGCAAGTACTACTAAATTACTATTAATAATAATAATAATAATAATAATAATAATAATAATAATAATAATAATAATAATATTCAGACTCGTGTCAAATTTTAGTTTGTTATTGTCTATATTTATATGGAATTTTCAGGAGAATTCAATATTTGAAAAAAAAAAAAAAACATCCTCTGTAAAAGGTAGCCAAGTGCAACGTCACATCCGGTACCTTTGTCATTTCTGGCACAAGGCTTAAATCGCTCACAATAGGAAAAATAAACGAGCGAGAAAAAGGTCAGCCCTTCTTCTAAAGGAGAAACCAATACAGGTTCTATTTCCTTTTTGGTCTTTTAGTCGTTCCTTTTATTTTACCTTTTTCCCACTGTTTTTTTTTTTATGTTGAGTTGTTCAGTGTATCTGTTTCCAGATTTGTAAGAATTTCTAAAAAAAATCCAATATTAGAAAGTGATGTTTTATAGAAGAGGGTTACACTTAAAAATTTTGCGTATAAAAAACGGCATTTATCGTTTTAAAACAGATATGTTGACTTTAAGAAGTAATATTACGGTCACCAACCCGTAAACAAATAACAACAAATTAGGGTAAAATAACGGTCGCCTGTATTTTACTGAAATACGGCCGAGAACAGTATATTTTTAACGATAATTTCCGATTAAAATTACGGTTTTTTTAACAGAGTATTTTCTTATAAAAGATTAAAGAATTGAGGATTGTGGTAGCCTTAAGTACTATCAACTGAGTCATCAGCAGCCATTTCAGAGCCCTCCCTGATCCTAGCTTGCGATGAGAAGGGGTTTGGTCGCTGATCATATGTATAAATGGTCAGTCTCTAGGGCATATTCCTGCTAGCTAAGGCAATGTCTCTGTCCCTTGCCTCTGCCATTTATGAGCGACCTTCAAACCTTAAGGAAAAGAAAAACTGACGACGTGATTAAATTAATGATTCGTCAGTGTGACCCAAGAGGAACCAGGGGACGAAAAATGGCAAATCTTGACATTCATGAATTTCTGAATAGAGATT
>NC_090730.1:180573403-180578403 GCF_036898095.1 Palaemon carinicauda
GAGAGAGAGAGAGAGAGAGAGAGAGAGAGAGAGAGAGATAGATTACAAAAGGATCAAGACCAACACCTCTGCTTCTTCCCAACTGAGAGAGAGAGAGAGAGAGAGAGAGAGAGAGAGAGAGAGAGAGAGAGAGAGAGACGAAATTGATAAGAAGGTAAATCATCAGATAAAATCTCTTTTGATGCATTTGCATTACCTTGCAACATAACTTCTTGGATTACATTCGTGTGATACATTAGCACTGAAATGGAGTTTGTATTCAATTATGGGATTTTCCAGTTTTTGAAAGTGAAGGTACTTGAGTCAGCTGATTTCTCCTCGCTTATGATGTATAGGCAGTATGTCATGTATTATAAAGAACAATGTATGGATATATGTATATGTATACAGTATATATAAATATATATATATATATATATATATATATATATAAATAAATTATATATATATATATATATATATATAAATATATATATATATATATATATATATATATATATATATATTTATATACATATATATATATATTTATATATATATATAGATATATATATATACATATATATATATATATATATATATTTATATATATATATATATATATATATATATATATACACACACAAACACACAGACACACACACACACACACTACACACGAGAGATTAATTCACCAAACTTTCATCTGGGCTCCAAAAGACACTAGAGGAATTGTGAGTCCCAAACATAAACGACTGATGACTATGCCGTGGGTAGTAGATATGATGAATGGAGAAGTATTGATTTAAAAGTTCAAGATAGAGATAACTGGCGAAATCTAACCGAGGCCCTTTGCGTCAATAGGCGTAGGAGGCGATAATGATTATATATATATATATATATATATATATATATATATATATATATATATATATATATATGGATATATAATATGCACTCATAAGTATATACATTTCTTTCTGGTCATGCTGAGCAGCATTGCTAAGACGTATAACTATACTGTCTGAACCCGTCCTTTGGGTAAGGGGAGAGGAGTAGTCATACCCTGGTGAAAGGGGGGGTACCCAGAGAGTAAAGGTGTGGGGGGGTGAAAAGTGTTAAATCTGTGTGTATACATATATATTTAAATTATTTAGTCATCATTTTGACGGGTCCGTGTACATTAGTGAGAAAATAAACATGAAAGAAAACTTGAAACTAAAAATAATTCTTAAGCGTATTGTCCCATAAATGGCGAGATATGGTGAGATTTCTGATAGGAGTTTATTATTATTATTATTATTATTATTATTATTATTATTATTATTATTATTATTATTATTATTATTATTATTATTATTATCATTATTATTATTATCATTATCATTATTATTATTACTATTATTATTATTATTAATTGCTAAGGCTACAACACTAGTTGGAAAAACAGTATGCTTTAAGCCCAGGATCTAGAACAGGGGAAATAGCCCAGTGAGGAAAAGGAAAAAAATATAAATAAAATATTTATAGATGAGTAACTACATTAAAATATATATATCCTGAATAAACTATAAAAATTTTCACAAAACAAGAGGAAGAGAAATGAGATAGAATAGTGTGCTCGAGTGTAACCTCAAGCAAGAGAACTCTAACCCAAGACATAGGAAGGCCATGGTACAGAGGCTATGGCACTAACCAAGACTAGAGAACAATGGTTTGATTTTGTAGTGTTCTTCTCCTAGAAGAGCTGCTGACCATAGCTAAAGAGTCTCTTCTACCCTACCAAGAGGAAAGTGGCCACTGAACAATTACAGAGCAGTAACATATACGCATTTGCGTGTATGTATATTTTTTAATTTGGTTTGATGTTTCCCGGGAAGCTGATAAGGCCAGGACCGAAGAATATTATTTTAAAATTATTATTATTATTGAAACTACTAAAGCTATTCATATCAGGGTTGTTGTGGCCGATGTGGTAACGTCCTTGACTGGTGAACTCCAGACTGGGGTTCAAGTCCCGTTCTAACTCGTTAACATCTTTGGTCGCTGTAACCTCACGATCTGTGTGAGCTAAGGATGAGGTATTTAGAGGAGTCTATAGGTCTATCTGCTGAGTCATCGGCAGCCATTGCCTGGCCCTCCTTGGTCGTAGCTTGGGTGGAGAAGGGTCTTGGGCGTTGATCATATTATTATTATTATTATTATTATTATTATTATTATTATTATTATTAATTGCTAAGCTACATCACTAGTTTGAAAAGCACTATGCTCTAAGCCAAGGCGCTCTTGGGCATTGTCCTGCTCGATAGGGCAATGTCGCTCTCCCTATCCCCTGCCATTCACGTGCGACCTTTAAACCTTTAAACTATGAAAAAAATTATGATTATTTGGTATGTGATTAAAAAAAAAGTTGTTCAGAACTAAGTAATCTTATTTCTTCAAACTAATATGTAATTTTATTTCTTTAAACTATTGTGTAACTTTATTTCTTTAACTATGTCGAGTTTTTGAGAAGCCTTGAGATGCTGGACCTTGCTCTAAGCCGGATGCTGGGATGTGGTGGAGGAGAGCTCCGTTGAAATCCAGATATGTAAAAACAGTCATTATAGAAAAAAAGTTAAAGTTTAAATCGGATAAGAGGTGCTGGAGAGGGAAATGAATGGTAACGGTAAATGTGTGTTTTTTTTTTTTTTTTTTTTTTTTTTTTTTTTTTTTTTTTTTTGCACAAACGTATGTGTATATTAATAAATGAGTGTGTCTAATTGGTGAAATTTTGCAGGAGAAAAGTATACACAACTATTTAGAAACAGTCTAGAACTTTATATACACACTGTTTTCATGGGAACAGTTAAAAAAAAAAAAAAACCGAGTAATTTTTCGCAACTAACTTCGCACTAAAGCAATAAAGAATGAATGTCTCCAACAGAAATCAAACCAAACGGAGATTTTCCCAATTCCAGTTTTGGAAGAATCCTGGATACTTTCACATGGAATGAGGCTATTTATCATATCCTCATGAATGAGCAAGTCATGGAGATTAGATACTTTACGTATAATGGGATTTTGTTTTCGCTAATACCTTTGCATAATTTAACATGAGTGCGATTAATAGAATGTTTTGGTTAGATATTTTGCAGATGATTCGACATGAGAATAAATCCTGACCTTTAACAACCTTTATGCTTGGGAATAAATTCTGAGCTTTAAAATAGACATGGGAATAAATTATAAGCTTTAAAATAGGCATGGGAATAAATTCTGAGCTTTAAAATAGGCATGGGAATAAATTCTGGCGTTTAATATCCTTTATGCATGGGAATAAATTCTGACCTTTAATAACCTTTATGCATGGGAATAAATTCTGAGCTTTAACATAGGGATGGGAATAAATTCTGAGCTTTAAAATAGGCATGGGAATAAATTCTGAGCTTTAAAATAGGCATGGGAATAAATTCTGAGCTTTAAAATAGGCATGGGAATAAATTCTGACGTTTAATATCCTTATGCATGGGAATAAATTCTGACCTTTAATAACCTTTATGCATGGGAATAAATTCTGAGCTTTAACATAGGCATGGGAATAAATTCTGACCTTTAACAACCTTTAGGCATGGGAATAAATTCTGACCTTTAACAACCTTTAGGCATGGGAATAAATTCTGACCTTTAACAACCTTTAGGCATGGGAATAAATTCTGACCTTTAACAACCTTTAGGCATGGGAATAAATTCTGACCTTTAACAACCTTTATGCGTGGGAACAAATTCTGACCTTTTAACAACCTTTAGGCATGGAAATAAATTCTGAGCTTGAAAATACGGGAATAAATTCTGACCATTAATAACCTTTATGCATGGGAACAAATTCTGACCTTTTAACAACCTTTAGGTATGGGAATAAATTCTGAGCTTTAAAATAGGCACGGGAATAAATTCTGATCATTAATAACCTTTATGCGTGGGAATAAATTCTGACCTTTTAACAACCTTTAGGCATGGGAATAAATTCTGAGCTTTAAAATAGGCACGGGAATAAATTCTGACCATTAATAACCTTTATGCATGGGAACAAATTCTGACCTTTTAACAACCTTTAGGCATGGGAATAAATTCTGAGCTTTAAAATAGGCACGGGAATAAATTCTGATCATTAATAACCTTTATGCATGGGAATAAATTCTGACCTTTTAACAACCTTTAGGCATGGGAATAAATTCTGAGCTTTAAAATAGGCACGGGAATAAATTCTGACCATTAATAACCTTTATGCATGGGAACAAATTCTGACCTTTTAACAACCTTTAGGCATGGGAATAAATTCTGAGCTTTAACATAGGCATGGGAATAAATTCCGACCTTCAGTAACCTCTATGCATGAGAATGAATTCTGACCTTCAATAAATTCTGAGCTTTAAAATAGGCACGGGAATAAATTCTGAGCTTTGAAATAGGCACGGGAATAAATTCTGATCATTAATAACCTTTATGCGTAGGAATAAATTCTGACCTTTTAACAACCTTTAGGCATGGGAATAAATTCTGAGCTTCAAAATAGGCACGGGATTAAATTCTGACCATTAATAACCTTTATGCATGGGAACAAATTCTGACCTTTTAACAACCTTTAGGCATGGGAATAAATTCTGAGCTTTAACATAGGCATGGGAATAAATTCTGACCTTCAGTAAACTCTATGCATGGGAATAAATTCTGAGCTTTAACAACCTGTACGCTTGGGAATAAATTCTGAGGTTTGAAATAGGCATGGAAATAAATTCTGACCCTTAACAACCTTTAGGCATGGGAATAAATTCTGACCTTTAACAATTTTTAGGCATGGGAATAAACTCTGACCTATTATAGCCTTTAGGCATGGGAATAAATTCTAACCTTTAACAATTTTTAGACAATGGAATAAATTATGACCTTGAACAACCTTTAGGCATGGGAATAAATTCGGACCTTTAACAACCTTTAGGCATGGAATAAAATCAGACCTTTAACAACCTTTAGGCATGGGA
>NC_090730.1:180590903-180598403 GCF_036898095.1 Palaemon carinicauda
CGTAGAGTAATGAAACCTACAGTGATTAACTACTACGTAAAAATCTGGAAATAATTAAATTTTGGAAGGTCAAGTTCAAAGGTCAATGACACGGTCAATCAAAATGTCCAATTAATGAAATCAACCATAAGTTTCGACATCGTTATCACATAGACTTCAAACTTGGTTCATATATGAGCGTATGAAAATGCATGTTAATTAATACATGTTTAGGTCAAAGGTCGAGGTCAACGTCAAACAAATGGGCGAGAAATAACATGCTTAACTTAACAAAATACCGAGTTAAAAGCATTTACTCATTTTGCTCTCACGTTACCTCCCTCCAACTTCATTGGCGGAGGTAATATAATAAAAATTATGGATTATAATAGATTCTAGATCTAAGGCCAGAATATATCCTTTCCTTCGCTGGTAAAACTGACGGACGACTAACAATTCCGAAAGAAGGCAAAAGTAACGTTCAGGATTATATCTATCAATATGCACCAAGAATCATGTCTTCCAGAAAACATTATTCGAATGCATTTTCATTTTATGCTTCGGTAAATAACGGGAGAGAAAACGTTTGGAAATAGATAAGATTATATGATATGAGTGGATGCATGTTGCGTGTTTGGTGTTCAATTAAATATATATACATATATATTTATATATATATATATGTTATATATACATATATATATATGTATTATATGTATATATATATATATATATATATATATATATATATACAGTATATCTATCGATATATACATATATATATATATATATATATATTTATATATATATACATATAAACATGTATACATATACATGTTTATATGTATATATGTATATATTTATATTTATATATATATATATATATACAGTATATATATATGTATATATATATATATATATATATATATATATAATATATATATATATATATATATATATGTATATCAATACTAAAAAATCCATTTCAAGAGAGATTTATGTCAAACGTAAATGAATAAATACCTCTTAAAATTGATTTCGTTCGGCCGAGGGATCACAGACCCAAAAGGAAATTTATTTCACGATGAAAAAAATATCCCATCGGGCAAGGATTCGAACCTTTGCAGAGTCGATAGCAAAGGATACATCGCACGCTTGAAAGTCAGATGGACTCACCAACATTACGTCGACACCCACGAATGAAAACTCTCCTTGAATTAACTAATGGATGAAAGTAAATCGTTAACAGGTAGGATGAATTGACTGTGGATGAGCATAGCTAACCAGAGGGTAACCTAAACAGTATTAAAATGAAGAAATAAAATAAAAAAAATTACCATACATATATATAAAATGGTGCAGTTTTCACAGAAATTATTTCATGAATGATTTATGCCAGAAAAAAATGATACTCCATTTCAAAAGAAGAAGAAGAAGGAGAAGAAGAAGAAGAAGAAGGAGTAAAATAAAATCACCAGACATGTATATGATTACAAAATAGAGCAGTTTTCAGAGAAATGATTTTACGAATGATTTATGCCAGATCAAAATGAAATACCATTCCAAAAGAAGAAGAAGAAGAAGAAGAAGAAGAAGAAGAAGAAAGAAACATGTTTCCTCTTTCGTACAGGGAGAGATATTGCGAAATATCTAGTAGCAAGAACAGAAGCATCACACATAATTCCCCTGCTCCCCTTCGTCTTCCAATGACTGAATAAAAAGAAAAAAAAAATTCTGATTATTTCCAAGTTCTGAGTAAACAAATGGCCCCATAATCATAATGAAGTAGAGATATTTCATGCAAAAAAAATGCTTTCAATGGAAAATAAATGCATTCACTATTCACTGCATTATGCAATGCCAAATAATGAAAGACGAAATTAGGGAAAATTATTTTCCTAGATTTAATAATGATCTTCAGTTTTGCTCGCATATTAATCAGGTTTAAAGAAAATAGGTCTTTTAAAGCAGGGTTCGTTGAATGCTGTTCGACAGACAGTTCTGCAGATTGGGGCGGGGCTTTGTGCGCAGAAAACAGATTATAAGGGTAACTTCTTTATTAGGGCGGCCTTAAGATTTGATGGGTAACTAGCTCATTAAAGTTATGATCAGTAACTGCGTTCATGAAAAGCTGAAATGTTTATAGATAGCTTAATAATAATAATAATAATAATGATAATAATAATAATAATAACGATGATGATGATTATTACACACACACACACACACACACACACACATATATATATATATATATATATATATATATATATATATATATATATAATATATATATATATATATATATATATATATGATTTGCTTATGAAAAAAAATGTTACTCAAATAACTTAATTTCAAAACTTTCTCACCAGTTCTTACCAGTTTCATAGTTTCGATTCATGCAAGTGGCCTACAACCTTTCCACAACAAATCATCATCATTACTTTTATATCTATCCTTCATTGTTGCACCTGTTTAAGCATTTCGAAGAATAAGGGTTTTAAAAGTGTCAATTTTACGTTTTGATTTCTTACTCTACCGCTAGAGTTATTGGGTTCTTTGACTGGCTAGACAGTAATACATTGGATCTCTATATCTAGTTGCGGCTAATTTTTCCTTTGCCTACAAATTCAACGAATAGTCTGGTCTATTCTTTCCACATTCTCATCTGTCCCTATACACCTTTCAACACTGAGATTACCAAACAATTCTTCTTCGTTAAGGGTTTTAACTACTGTTCAGTGGCTACTTTCCTCTTCATAAGGGTTGAGACATTCTAGCTATGGTAAGCAGCTCTTCTAGGAGGACACTCCGAAATGAAACCATTGTTTTCTAGTCTTGGGATAGTGCCATAACCTCTGTAACATTGTCTTCGACAGTCTTGGGGTAGATTTCTTTTGCGTAAGGCTACATTCGTGCACACTATTCTATAGTTTATATATGGAAGATTTATTTCAATGTTGATACTGTTTTGTAAATTTTTTATCTTAATTGTTCATTACTTGTCTTGTAGTTTATTTATTTTCTTCACTTCGCTATTTTTCTTTGGTGGAACAATTGATTTTTAGCATCGTGCTTTTCCAGCTAGGGTTTTAGCTTAGCTAATAATAATAATAATAATAATAATGATAATAATAATAATAATATGAAAAATAATAATAATAATGATGATGATAATAATAATAATAATAATAATAATAATAATAATAATAATAATAATAATAATAATAATAATAATATTAATATTAATAATAATACTCATATTAATGTTAATGTTAATATTAATATTCATAATGAATAAACAATGATGTCATCAGCTATGGGTGCGTCTATAAAACAATGTAATTTCAACTGATTAAGAGAAATGAAAACCTTTGAGAGGTACACAGGTGCATCTTTGGGTTTGCCTAATGCAAAGAAAAGAAAACTGTGTTGGAAAAAGTGAACAGCAGGCAAGGTTTAGCCTGCTGCTGCAGTTAGTCGTCGCTCATCTATACTTGGGGTCAGGAGATGCCTTCATACAGTCGTAAGGTCAAAGATACTTGCGACAGTGAATTGAAAAAGCGTACCTCTTGGAGTGTGTAATGGCGTTTCTTTAATAAAGTCTAGAATCATCTTGTAAATTCCCATATGGTATGATCCTTCAAACGACTGTCTCGAATCTCCTGTGACAAGTCTCTACATTATTTTTTGGTCTTGGGAGATTGCATTCTAGCAGGTGATAAATGCCCCACACACTTGGATCAAATCTTGGGGGATGGGATACACCTTACCTTCAACAGTTATGTTTAAGTAACGGCTACGTTTATCACTGTATTTATGAGTATCATTAACTTAGTTACTACTAAAATTGTTACATGTCAAGAGAGAGAGAGAGAGAGAGAGAGAGAGAGAGGAGAGAGAGAGAGAGAGAGAGAGAGAGAGAGTGGGGGGGGGTAATTTTTATCAAAAATTTTTGACGCAATGGAGAAGTTTCCAACTGTAAATTCAAACAGATACAGGACACTATGCACTAGAGAGAGAGAGAGAGAGAGAGAGAGAGAGAGAGAGAGAGAGAGAGAGAGAGAGAGAGATAATTATATTTCAAGATGGCATGTTTATACCATAAAATGCTAGATAGAACATCCTTGTTTTCTAACATAAAAACAGAACCAATACAGATAACCAGTACTAAACGTTACTATAAAACCAAGATAAAAAAGGGTTTTCTCCCATTTCTTCTGACTATCCCATTCTGTACCTTATCTGAGTCTTTCCAAATCCCTCTCGAAGAAACCTGCCTAACGATTGTCAGCTCTCAATCTTTTGGTACTTACTGCTATCAGCAATACTTTTTTTATCACAGTTTTCTCTCGTGTTTTAATACCCTAGGATGCCTTTGGCTTTTCTTGGCTGGAGGACAATGTATTGAGATATATTTAGAAGTGAGAGAGAGAGAGAGAGAGAGAGAGAGAGAGAGAGAGAGAGAGAGAGAGAGGAGAGAGAGAGAGAGAGCCCTATTTTCTTATCTTTAAGGAGAGAGAGAGAGAGAGAGAGAGAGAGAGAGAGAGAGAGAGAGGAGAGGGAGAGGAGAGAGAGAGAGAGAGAGAGAGAGAGAGGACCCCAAGCCCTTTTTTCATATCTTTAAGGAGACGGAGCCAGCGAGAGAGAGAGAGAGAGAGAGAGAGAGAGGGGGGGGGCCCCTAAGCCCTATTTTCATATATTTAAGGATACGGAGAGAGAGAGAGAGAGAGAGAGAGAGAGAGAGAGAGAGAGAGAGAGAGGAGAGAGAGAAGAGAGAGAGAGAGAGGGGGGGGGAGGACCCCAAGGCCCTATTTTCATATATTTAAGGATACGGAGAGAGAGAGAGAGAGAGAGGAGAGGAGAGAGAGAGAGGAGAGAGAGAGAGAGAGAGAGAGAGAGAGAGAGAGGGCCCTAAGCCCTATTTTCATATCTTTAAGAGAGAGAGAGAGAGAGAGAGGAGAGAGAGAGAGAGAGAGAGAGAGGAGAGAGAGAGAGCCTTACCTTATTGCCTTATTGCCTTATTTTTTGTTTGGGTTCCCTCAGGTCCTCAGTGTGAGGCACCTCGTATATCCACCAGAGAGTGCTAATGCATCTTACGGTGTATTTTGCATCTTCCAGTCTTGGATTGTCTGGATGCATCTTAGGTATTTATCGAGCTTATTCTTAAACACATTCTACGCTCACTCCTGATATGTTTCTTAGATGAGCTGGTAGCACATTAAATAGTCGCTGCATTATCGATGCTGGTGCGTAATGGATTAATGTCCTGTGCGCCTTTCTTAGTTTACCTGGAATATTTTTGGCACTATTAATCTACCTCGATTGCTCTTTCTGATATTTTAAGCTCCATGATGTTTTCAGTAATTCCTTCTATTTGCTTCCATGCTTGTATTATCATGTAGCGTTCTCTTCTCCTTTCTAGACTGTATAGTTTTAAAAATTGCAGTCTTTCCCAGTAGTCAAGGTCCTTAACTTCTTCTATTCTAGCAGTATAGGACCTTTGTACACTCTCTATTTGCGCAATATCCTTTTGGTAGTGTGGTACCATATCACATTGCAGTACTCTAGTGTACTACGTACATAAGTTTTGTAAAGCATAATCATGTGTTCAGCTTTTCTTGTTTTAAAGTGTCTGAATAACATTCCAATTTTTGCTTTACATTTAGCCAACAGTGTTGCTATTTGGTCGTCGTTGCATAACATATTCCTATTTAACATTACACCAAGGTCTTTAATTGCTTCCTTGTTTGTGATTGTCTCATTATTAGGTCCCTTGTATGCATACATCATTCCTTCTCTGTTTCCATAATTTATTGATTCGAATTTATCGGAGTTAAATACCATCCTATTTATCTCCGCCCATTCATATATTTTGTTTAGATCTCTTTGTAGTGAGTTCCTATCCTCATCACAAGTAATTTCTCTACTTATTCTTGTGTCATCGGCGAAACTTCTCACTACGGAGTTTTCAACATCACAGTCTATGTCTGAGATCATAATAACAAACAGCAGTGCAGCTAATACCGTACCTTGTGGCACACCCGATATTACCTGGGCTTCATCTGATTTCTCGTCATTTGCAACCACTATCTGTTTTCTGTTTGCAGGAATTCTTTTACCCATTTTCCTATCTTTCCCACATATTATGCTTTCTCATTTTTTTCTCCAATATGTTATGGTCTACCTTGTCAAAGGCTTTTGCAAAATCTTTAGATAGATCACATCTGTGTCTTTTTCATTTATCATATTATTTGTATATGTTTTCATAGTGTGCTATCAGTTGGGTCTGTGTACTTTTTCCAGGCACGAAACCGTGGTTGATTCCATATTAAACAAATTATTTTTGACCAAATGGTTCATTATTTTCTTTTTATCACCCTCTCATACACTTTCATAATATGTAATGCCTCTAGTCTTGATCCACTTTTGAAGATAGGGGTTATATAAGCTAATTTATGTTTAACATATATCTCGCTCATATCTACACTTTGTCTTAGCAGTATTGCAAGCGGCTTCGCGATAGTGTTTGCAGTTTTTTTTAACAAATCGCTGGAACTCCATCTGGTCCGGCTGCCGATCCATTTTTAATTTCGTTTATAGCCTTGACAATATCTGCTTCATTAATATCTATATCCGTTAGATATTCAACATTTTCTTCTCTCATTTCTGTTTCATTATTCTCATTCGCAATTCTTGGCGGTGAACTCACTCTTATATTTTTCTGCTAATATGTTGCATATTTCTTTTTTTTCATTCGTTAGAACCGTCCTTCAATTCTAGAGGGCCTATTTCTATTCTCCCTTTATTCATCTTTTTGCATAGGAGTAAAGTACTTTGGGGTTTCTTTTTATATTTTGAAGTGTCCTTTCTTCTAAGTCCCTTTTTTCATTTTCTTTCGACTGTATAATCTTTTGTTCTGCATTTTCTATCTTACATTTTATTTCCCTCATTTTCCACACATTTTTTTCTTTTGCAAGATTTTTCTTCCACTTTCTAATTTTCTGAAATAAGATCCTTCTGTCTCTTGGTATGCACGTCTTTTGTTTATTGTTTTTTTCGGTACATATTTTTCAACAATTTCCTCCAGTATTTTGTACAGTATGTCGTATTTACCTGTATATTATCACTTACAAATACATTTTTCCATTCTTTATTCAGTTCTTCATTTATTTCTGACCATTTTATAATCTTACTGTAAAAATTATATTTTCCATATCCTTCCCAAAGTTTTGTGCTTTTATTAATTCTGCGATCACTTGCTTTGGAATGAACTATCAATTCTATGACATTGTGGTCTGAAATTCCCGTGTTATACACTATTGTTTCTTTAAACATAATTCACCTCATTCACAAATACTAGATCTAGGATATTTTCCTTTCTTGTTGGAATGTGGTTTATTTGTTGCATATTATGTTCTAATAGCATATCTTGAAGCCTTTTCAAATTGCCTCTTAACTTCTGCACTACTATTACTCTCTTTTTTATATGTATACATACAACCACTTTCTTCTATC
>NC_090730.1:180618707-180631207 GCF_036898095.1 Palaemon carinicauda
GTTAGTTGTGCTAGATGGTTGGGTATTCCTTTCAAAGGGACTGATACAAAGAGGAAATTGCTTATAATGGTAAAGAACTGTGTCATGCAAGGTTTGGCTGAGGCTGAAGGGTTACTTGGTGAAAATATTAGTGATAGAGGTAGTGAATTAGGAAATGATGATAGGGTAGTTGCAGATGATAATGGCATTAGTGGTGGTGCAGGTTTTTCGTTATTTGATGATCCTCCTCAGACTGGAGTTATTTATGAAGGTCCGGCCAATTTGCTGCCAAAGGGAAATATAACCACAAACCCTTTCTTATCTGAAGAGAATTTAGGGCCAGCAGTTCCTACTGTTCCTATTCATTCTAATTCAAAGGAGATTCAAGAATATGACTTAATTTGTAAAAGAATAGAGTTGTTGAAATTGGAACATGCGGAGAACGAGAGGGTGAGGAGGCATGAGATAGAGATGGCCAACATTAATTTGGAAATGGTTAGGTTACAGGGGGCTCCAAACCAATTTAGTACCCCAAGAGGTAGTCACCCTGAAAGGTTTAATATTGGGGCTGCATTAAAATTGGTCCCCATTTTTGATGAAAAAAATGTTCCGGAATTCTTCAAGGCCTTTGAGAGGGTGTCTACACGATTGTCTTGGCCACCAGAGATGTGGACGGTGCTAATCCAGTGTAAATTGGTAGGCAAGGCAATCAGGGTATATAATGCCTTGGAGGAAGGGATAGCCAGGGATTATCATAAGGTAAAGGCACTAATTTTAAAAGCGTATGATTTGGTCCCTGAGGCATACAGATTAAAGTTTAGAAATTTTAATAAACATCCTTCCTTATCGTATGTAGAATTTGCCAGGTTCAAGGAGGAACAGTTTGACGACTGGTTGAAAAGTCGTCAAGTTGTCACTTTTTCTTCCTTGAGAGAACTAATGCTTTTGGAGGAGTTTAAGAAATCTTGCTCCAAAGAACTAAGAATCTATTTGGAAGAAGTAAAGGTCACTAATTTAGGTAAGGCAGCTCAAGTGGCTGACGAATTTGTCTTGACTCATAGAGCAGGTTCAGGCAATTTCGTCAGCAAAGATAAAAGTAATAATGTAGTAGAGTCGGCGAATTTTCATAAAGGAATAAGAGGTGATAACAATAAGCCTAAGAATTCAGTGGTTCAAAATAATTTCCCTGCTAGTAACAATGGAAGATTTACGGGTAAACCTGGTACTCGTGTATTTTCCAATGGAGGTAGTTCTGGAACGAGAAACAATAATGTGAAGACTTGTTTCTGGTGTAAGAAACCCGGTCATTTCCAGGCTCAATGTCAAGCCAGAACAAATTATCTTCAAAAAAATAATCCTGTGGCTTTAATGCCAAGTACATCTCCTGACGTGAAATTACCCATAATTAGTAGTGATAGTGGTAGTAATTGTACGCCTGGAGATGGAAATAATAATCCACAGGAATGACTGAAGTATGATAAATACATATGGCCTGGTAAATTAATATATAATTCTGTCATTATTGATGTTAAGTTCTTGAGAGATACAGGGTCTGCTCGTTCGTTAGTGCTGGAAAGCAGTTTGAAGGGTTTGGTGAAGTATTCAGGGAACTTTATTGTTCTGGGAGGTTTCCCGAACACAATAGTTTCGGCTCCTTTAGCAGAGGTAATGTTGTCATTCCCTGGGTATTATGGAAAGAGAGAGTTGGCCGTTGTTGAGAGTCTTCCTATAGCTGGTATTGATGGCATATTAGGAAATGATATGGTTAATAGTGATGGCCAGGAATTATTTCCAATATTGTCAATCAATAAGTGTCCAGTGGCGGTTACCACTAGAGCTGCAGCAAGAGCTGCAGACTTATTAAATAATGATGAAGAGTTAAATTTGAGTAGTTTAGAGGTAGACGTAGATGTAGGAAGACCCGGGTCAGTAGTAAGTAATGTAGTAAGTAGTGATAATATAATTCCAGATTGGGATCGAACAGCTTTTATTGAAGCCCAGAAAAGAGAGTATAATTTTAATTTGGGTGATACTTCTGACTTGACAAAGCCTCGATTCTGGGTAAAAAAGGGCCTGTTATATAGGGTGAGTCGTCCCCTGATTGCTAATGATCCCCAAATATCTCGTATTGAGCAAATAGTGGTGCCTTCTCACTTTCAGAGACAAATATTAAATATATCTCATGATGATGCATTCTCTGGTCATTTTGGTGTCTGGAAGACGTTCCGTCGGTTAGCTAAATGTTTTTGGTGGCCAGGAATGAAATCTTCAGTAAAACAATATGTGAAAGAATGTCCAGTGTGCCAAGTGGTAGGTAAACCTAATCAGACAATTGTAAAAGCACCTTTATATCCTATACCAGCTATTGGCGAGCCATTTAGTGAGCTAGTAGTTGATATAGTAGGTCCCCTGCCTAAAACTAAAACAGGTTTTGTATATTTACTGACTGTGATGGATCGGGCATCGCGATTTCCCGAAGCCATTCCCATGAAGAAAATCACATCTAAGGCTGTATTTGATCAATTGGTAATTTTCTTTTCGAGGTATGGAATCCCTCGTAAGATACAAACTGATTGTGGAACTAATTTTACTAGTAAGGAATTTCGAAGTAAGTGTGCAGGTCTGGCCATTCTGCATACTACTAGTGTTCCTTACCACCCAGAAAGTCAGGGAGTGGTGGAAAGATTCCATCAAACTCTTAAATCAATTTTAAGGAGATTTTGCTATGAGCATGGAGAGGAATGGGATAAGGGTCTTCCTTTTGCTCTCTTTGCTCTTAGAAGTCATCCAAATTCATCCACGGGCGTGGCTCCTTTTGAGTTAGTCTTTGGACATAAAATAAGGGGTCCTTTAGAAATTCTATATGAAATTTTGGAGTCCGATAAAATAAAGGAGACGAACGTGGGTGAATTTGTTGATAACCTTAAAGAAAAACTTTCTAGCGCCTGGAAGTTTGCTAGAGAAAATTTAGCTAACTCTCAGGCTGCTATGAAAAGTAATTATGACAAGAAAACTCGAGCACGGTCGTTTGAGCCTGGGGAATTAGTTTTGGTGTTGGGTACTGATTCGGATAACTTCCTTGAACCCAGGTATAAGGGGCCTTGGAAGGTGTTGAGGAAGTTATCCGATCTTAATTATGAAATAGAAGCTCCCGGGACCAAACGAAAGTGTCGAATTTTTCACATTAACCGACTGAAACCTTATGTCTCTAGTAGATCTGATACTTTGGAAACCGGGTATAAATCTGTTTCTTTGGTGGCAGAGGTGCCTCCTGATGGATCTGAGGAAATAATTAATCAAGTACCTTCGGATGCTCTATCTAAGAATGTGCAATGTTTGGATGGGCTGGATGAGCATCTGAAGCATCTTGATCTAAATCAAAGAAGGGAAATGGAAGGTTTAATTCATTCTTTTTCAGATTTGGTTAGAGACTCTCCCGGATTGACTAGTTTAATTGAACATGATGTGGTAGTAGGAGAAGCTTCACCAATTAAACAAAGCCCTTATAGACTAAATCCCACTAAAATGGATATAGTCAATAAGGAAATAGAATATATGTTAAAGCATGATTTGATACAACCTTCTGTTAGTCCTTGGAGCTCCCCTATAGTATTGGTAAAGAAATCCGATGGACAGTATCGGATGTGCGTTGACTATCGTAAGGTTAATACGCATACTAAAAATGATTCCTTTCCCCTTCCTAGAATTGACGACTGCATAGACCGCATTGGTTCCGCAAAGTATATCACAAAATTGGATTTGCTCAAGGGCTACTGGCAAGTTCCTTTGTCGGATCGAGCGAGAGAGATTTCAGCATTTGTCACCCCATTCGGCTTGTATGAATGCAAGGTCATGCCTTTTGGGATGAGGAATGCTGCTTGTACTTTTCAAAGATTAATGAACCGTGTGGTCTGTGGATTAGAAGGTACTGAGATTTACATTGATGATCTTGTTGTCCACAGTAATGATTGGAAAACTCATTTACTCAGATTACGTAATGTTTTTGAAGCTCTCCGTGCTGCGGGTTTAGTCATTAACCTCGCTAAATGCGAATTTGGTAAGGCTAAAGTTGTGTATCTGGGTCATGAGGTTGGTCTGGGTCATATAGCCCCAAAACAGGCTAACGTCGAGGCTATAACTAATTTAAAGAGACCGTGCAATGTCCGAGAAGTTCGAAAGGTGTTGGGTATGATGGGCTATTATAGAAGGTTCGTTAGGAACTTTTCTGACATTGCCCGTCCCCTGAATGATCTTTTACAAAAAAATAAGAAATTCATTTGGACTAGTGATTGTGAAGAAGCATTCATAAGAATCAAGACTATTCTCATGTCTAAACCTATTTTGGTTTCTCCGAATTTTCAAGCTCCCTTTATAATTGCTGTTGACGCTAGTGATATAGGTATTGGAGGAGTTCTCTTTCAAAGGGGTGAAGACAGGGAGGTGTACCCAATTTCCTACTACAGCAAAAAGTTGTTAACGGCAGAGCGTAAGTATTCAACTATTGAGAAAGAGGCTCTCGCCCTGATCCGTACCATATCTCATTTTAAACCATACTTAACTAATCTTTCTTTTCCAGTGGAGGTATGGACGGATCATAATCCGTTAGTGTTTATTGAACGGATGAAAGGGTCTAACCAAAGAATTTTACGCTGGGCCTTGCAACTGCAAGAGCTCAACTTGGTAATTAAGCATATCAAAGGATCTGATAATAAGATCCCAGACACCTTGTCTAGGATGTAAAGTGTTTTTTTTTTTTTCTTTTTTTTTTTTTTTTTGGTCTCCCTGCCTCTTTCGCCCTGCTCGTTCCTCTTTGTGTTCATTTAGTGAAAGCAAGTGCTAACTTTATGGTTTATTCCGACATCGTTCCGTTGTTTCGTTTATTGATGCGATATTTTTTTTTTTTGGCCTGTGTTTTTAGTTTAAGTATTAGCTGTAAGAAATATTCTGTTCTATATTAGTCTTAGTTTCTTATTAGCAGATAGATAGCTCTTTGTGCCATTTATTATGACTTTAAGTTTTAGCAAAGACTTTTGAAATTTCGGAACTTTATCATTTTCTGTGATTTAATACATTTTGCTCTTGGCTTTAGGTTTTTTTTTTCAGGTTCTGTGTTTAATTAGACTGTTTATATCTTGGTATGTTTGAGTTATATTTAATGCTGACCTTTTTGTTTCAGGATGTGTAATGCACCATTGTGTGTACTGTATTAGATAATCCTATGCATGTTTATATTAAGGTTATCTTTACTTTTGAGATTTATTTTATTTTTAGATTTAATTGATTCTTTAGGATGTATAAAAATTTTTACTCTATTTGATAAAAAATTTTTGTGTAGGGGGAGAAAGGTATTAGATTGAAGTAAATTCATTATAATTTGATTAAGTTGTTAATACTTTTCCAACCTTTTGATCTTGTTTTAGTTTTAAGTTTATTCAAGTTTTTTTTGTTTAATGAACTCTGTAAGAGAGTCATATGACTGCACAGTTTTGCTTTGTTTACCACCTTCTCCCCCGGTATTAGTGAACCACTGAAGTGCCTTTTTAACAATCGTTGTTTTCTTTCCTATGAGCTGTGTTGACTCGAGTGGAAGGCTTGATCGGATAGTGTTGATAAGTGACGGGCAGTTCGAGTTCCTCCTCACAGCCTGACGCTTTGCCACTTCCTTTGGGGAATATTTGGAGTTTTTGGAACCACGTCCTTTGATACTTTGTGTGTGGTCGCTGGTGTTTGTCACCCGCGGCATTCATCAGCCACGTCCCTTCCCTCGTTCGTCGGAGGATTTACGAACGAGTTGGCACGGCGTGCGAGATCCGTTGACGTCCCGGATTCTCGGAGGCTACCACCCTTAGTGTTCCCGTGGCATTTTGGATTGCCTTCGGACATTGCAGCGATCCAGTTGACCTGCTCATCAGCGTCAGTGAGTTCTTGGAACTCGTGGAGATATGTAGGGCGGCATACTACAGGTATGAGATATTTTTATTGTTATTTACGACGATCGTGGATCGCAGAGTACCTGTAGGTGTGCACGCCCTTGTTTGCAGTACGGTTTTCTGGACCTTGTATGGCCTGATGGGACAATCTACCGAGGTTTTTGTGATGATTCCCTATGTGTATTTTGTAAGATAATTATTTTCCTAATTCACTGTTTATTAAGTTGAGCTTAACGTTTAAGTTAGTTTGTTTGTGCTAGGTAGGATTAATATTAAGTTTCCCACTTATGTTCTCTTCCTTCCTTCTACCTATCTTAGTTTGTTAGGTTAGTTTTTCTGGCCAGTGATTTTGAAAGGTAGCTGCCTGAAATGTTGTATTTAAAATCTTCCTATTTCTTAGCCTAGGGATTAACTTAGTTGTAGGGGATCTTTTAAAGATCTTAAGGTTGGTTTTACTTTGATTAGTATATTCATTTATTTTGCTTAATATTGATACCAACCCATTACCTTTTTTTTTGTGTTTGTAAATAAATATTGTAACTTTTGTTGAGGTGTTTGTTCTTTTGTTCCCAAATTGCTGTGTTACATTTTTACTGACCGCAAATTTCTGAATAGAAAGAACCCTTGAAATTACGGCCGTAAATACGGTCGTAACAATATATATATATATATATATATATATATATATATATATATATATATATATATATATATATATATGCATACTCTCTACACACACATATATATATATACATATATATATATATATATATATATATATATATATATATATATATATATATATATATATATATATATACAGCCTGTCATCTCCTATAGTATGAGAAAGTTTTCCCTTTGACTTTAAATCTGAGAACGAATATTTATATCTAGTAGTTTGATGGCTGTGGTGGTAGCAACCCGGGGAGAACGGGCCATAGAAGTGGCTCTCGTATCCCCAAATCCTTTCTGAGAACTGAATTCATCTTATATAAAGCAAAAATGTATCAGCTGCAGCTATAACTATATTCCAAATCACTACGCTGTTGTATGTTATTTCTCTTCCTACTGTATTTTCAAAGATTTTATGGTCTATGAATAAAAGATCTAATCTAATATTGTTAGTCTTTTTAAGATATCTCATTTTGATTGCTTATTACTTATCTTGTACTTTTTCATTTTTTTTGGTTCCTTTCCTCACTAGGCTATTTTTCTCTATTGGAGTCCTCGGGTTTATAATATCTTGCTTTTCCAACTCTGGTTGTAGCTTAGCTTGTAATAATAATAATAATAATAATAATAATAATAATAATAATAATAATAATAATAGGTGAGGAATCAGCTTATAATTCAAGACTCTTCAGCCCCCCCCCCCCCCCTCCCCCGGCACTGAATGGTATCACAGACCCCAGCACTTACTCTTATAGCCCAGATTTATAAATCAAATCATTCCCTTTGAAAACTAGTCCACCAGCAAACAGTAATATGCCTCGAGAAGTCTATGCTCGTAATCCAGCATTATCAAAGTCTGGTATCAAAGTCAAAGGCGGTTTATGTACCACATAATCTCAAGTATCACTCAGCTTCTCAAATACATTGCTCACTAAACCCATCTTTGACAGCATAAGGCGAAGCTATTTGATGATGATTATTTATGAAACAGATATTAACTTAAGGCGACCATGTAGCTTTTTGGTATCACTGCTCTTGAATAGCTTCGTGGTATATAACATTTAATGAGTCATTGCCATTAAGATTATTTTTATACTGATTAACTAAGCTATGATATACTTCGTGAATAGATGTTGAAAGTTTTATCCAACGAATTTTATTTATTATGATTGAAGTTTTATGAAAAATTAAAAAGGTTACGATAGCTCGTGCAACATAGAATTAATAAGCTTTGAAATCAAATTAGACAGTTTTTAAAGGAGTGGCTAGTATTTACTATTCAAACTAATAAGTATATCTGCTTAGGATAAGGAGTATATTTTCCTAAGTACTAAACTAAAATCAATATAATTCAGCAATATCATTATAGATTTTGCAATTGTTATATCACCTGGTATATCATCTGTAGTTTCAAAAAATATTATCCTTTTTTGTTTTGTATTACAGGTAATTTAGTAAAGATAATAACAGGACACACCTGGTAAAATACTGTCTATATCAGAAACACTGACATAGTAAATTATGAACATTAATGTCCCAACTGACATATTAGGCAGATACTAATGTTACGTAATTAATCTGACTTCATATATGAAATGATTTGAAAGTGCAATGTTGGTGTATGACATAAACTTTTATATTTATTATTATTATTATTATTATTATTATTATTATTATTATTATTATTATTATTATTATTATTATTACTACTACTACTAACACTACTACTTGCTAAGCTACAACCCTAGATGGAAAATCAGGATGCTATAAGCACAGAGGCTCCAACAGGGAAAATAGCCCAGTGAGGAAAGGAAAAAAGGAAAAATAAAATATTCCAAGAAGTGTAACATCATTAATCTAAATATCTGCGATATAAACTATATAAACTTTAACAAAACAAGAAGAGGAGAAATTAGATAGAATAGTATGCCCTACCCAAGACTAGAGAACAATGGTTTGATTTTGGAGTGTCCTTCTCCTAGAAGAGCTGCTTACTATTGCTAAATAGTGATTTATCTGATGAAATAGTTCAATTGTACAGTAATTGACATTTCCGATAACATTTTATCGAACTATTTTATAATGATAAGAGTAATAAATTTTTGGACAATTTATGTTCAATTCTTTTAAAAACTATATTTATTTTCTCATCTGGTTATAAAGATATGCAATATATCACGAAAAATATATCCCCTTTTACACAGCTAGCAAAGGTTACTCATTCATCAAAACGATACCAATAAACGCCATGACCCCACTGGCATTATTACCATTCAGTCAGCTTCTTTCATTTATCATTTCCAGGGTAATATATTTCGACACGAGTCTCCCTTGTGACTCATTCCCTTAATAATTTTTGCCACACAGAAGTACAGATCATTGTTATATTTTGGAACCGACTGAATACCTTTTCAGCTTGGAATCGTTGGCTTGAGTTAGTATTTATGTTGCTAAGGTAATAAATTGGAACTTTCGTCTTCAGCTAATTTTTCCTCCAAATGCCAAGTCAGTTATGATTACCCTACACTGACATGTTACGCATTCATGCAAATAACAAAATCTTTAAAGAGAATACTATGGGTAAATTATATATATTATATCATCTATAATTTTTCAGCACCTTCATATATGTACTAGTATAAGAGGCTACCATTATCACTATAATAAATGGTGCAAATTATTATACTACCGCTAGAGAGTTATGGGGTCTTTTGACTGGCCAGACAGTACTACATTGGATCCTCCTCTCTGGTTACGGTTCATTTTCCCTTTGCCTACATACACACTGAATAGTCTGGCATATTCTTTACATATTCTCCTCTATCCTCATACACCTGACAACACAGATTACCAAACAATTCTTCATCACCCAAGGGGTTACTGCACTGTAATTGTTCAGTGCCACTTTCCTCTTGGTAAGGGTAGAAGAGACTCTTTAGGTATGGTAAGCAGCTCTTCTAGGAGAAGGACACTCCAAAATCAAACCACTGTTCTCTAGTCTTGGGTAGTGCCATAGCCTCTGTACCATGGCCTTTCACTGTCTTGGGTTAGAGTTCTCTTGCTTGAGGGTACACTCGAGCACACTCTCCTATCTTATTTCTCTTCCTCTTGTTTTGTTAAAGTTTTTATAGTTTATATAGGAGATATTTATAGTTGTTACTCTTCTTAGAATATTTTATTTTCCTTTTTTCCTTTCTGCACTGAGTTATTTTCCCTGTTGGAGCCCCTGGGCTTATAGCATACTGCTTTTCCAACTAGGGTTGTAGCTTAGTAAGTAATAATAATAATAATAATAATAATAATAATAATAGGAAAATGGTTATCTTTATTTGGTCACAATAAATATTAACTGAGAGAGAGAGAGAGAGAGAGAGAGAGAGAGAGAGAGAGAGAGATCCGGGGAGACTCTGGTTTTATGTAGAGCGATTTAGTTGAGCATTTAGTGAGTTCTTAACATCTTGTCTAACTTATTCGTGAACCCGTTTACCGTGTTACTGTTTGATACGTTCGCTGGAAGTCTATTCTAAGTATTTGCTATTTTATATGTGATGAAATTGCTGCATTGAGAGAGAGAGAGAGAGAGAGAGAGAGAGAGAGAGAGAGAGAGAGAGAGAGAGAAATTACTGTATAAATCTTTATTTCCAAACAAAACAGACGATAAATATATATGCCAATCTATCGCAGCAAATAAGTCAAATAAAAGTTTTGCTCATCATTATCAATGAGATTATCAATATATCAAGTATTCCCGCTTCACTGAGCTCAACATAATAATAACCACTGTGTGACTGATGATATATTATCATTCCTGAAAAATTACATATCTTGAATCCCTCCTAGCTACGGTTCAGTTTCTTCCAAGAATATATCATTACTGCTTTTCTAGAATTGTTCAACATTGGAGGCATAGTCGACACTCATATTGTATAATTTTCCTTTGAAATGAAGTCTTCTTCATTCCTCTGAAATAATTCAAGTATTGCATTACCGAATCTAATCAAGATATATTGAAAGCTGGATGCTTTGGCAAGTCACAGGAGAACAAAGGCTAAATATAAAAGGAAAAAAGAAATATCAGAGGCTAATAAGAAGTCCCAGAGCTTCATGGCAGAGACTCTGATTAATCAGAATTGTAATCTTTGATGTGTTATCATTAGGTTTTTCTGATACGGACCTTTGGATAATGAAGAGTCGGGATTTGAACTAATTAGGTCACTGAGGTGAAAACTCTTGTGTTCGTCTGAATTGCAAAATATTATTTGCATGACAAAGATGATGATCAATGCTATTTGGGTGTTTCTTTCGTCTTGCACAAGCAAAGTTATGTAAGGAGAGAGAGAGAGAGAGAGAGAGAGAGAGAGAGAGAGAGAAGAGAGAGAGAGAGAGAGAGAGAGAGAGAGAGAGAAAGAGAGAGGTAAATAATAAATAAACTGCGTTGAGTGTAGGAAGAAAAATATTATGAAACAATAAAAAGTGGAAGGTCCAATATAAAAGTAATCTTTAGATATCTCAAGAGAGAGAGAGAGAGAGAGAGAGAGAGAGAGAGAGAGAGAGAGAGAGAGAGAGAGAGAGAGGGGCAAATAATAAATAAACTGCGTAGAGGGTAGGGAGAAAAATATTAAGCAACAATAAAGAGTGAAAGGTCCAATAAAAATTAATCTTTAGATATCTCAAGGATGAGAGAGAGAGAGAGAGAGAGAGAGAGAGAGAGAGAGAGAGAGAGATAGAGAGAGAGAGAGAGACTTCCTATTTTTTTTTCTATTATTGCTAGTATACACACGTATAAATCATCATCATCATCAATCATCATCTTTTACGTCTATTAACGCAAAGGGCCTCGGTTAGATTTCACCAGTTATGTCTGTCTTGAGATTTCAAATAAATTCTTCTCCATTAATCATCTCCCACTTCACAATTCATAGTCCTCTGCCATGTAGGCCTGGGACTTCCATCTCTTCTATGTAGTTTATATAGTTTATATAATAAAAGATATGATTTATTATTGTTACTGTTCTTGAAATATTTTATTTTGTTTTTTTTATTACTTTTCTTCGTAGTTTATTTATTTCCTTAATTCCTTTCCTCACTGGGCTATTTTTCCCCTGTTGAAGCCCTTGGGCTTATAGCATCTTGCTTTTTAAAGTAGGGTTGTAGCTTAGCTTGTAATAATAAAAATAATAATAATAATAATAATAATAATAATAATAATAATAATAATAATAATAATAATAATAATGCCTTGTGGAGGCCAGTTAAAAGTTTGGTGAACTAATCGCTCTTGAATATAAGGCAAACCTTTGCACATAAAGATGCAATGGAACATCACCTTCTTAAGGAAATGTAAAGACAAATGTGTATATTCTCCTTTAGAAGAAAAAAAATCATCGTTTCCATGAA
Source organism: Palaemon carinicauda (assembly GCF_036898095.1). Taxonomy (NCBI): domain Eukaryota; kingdom Metazoa; phylum Arthropoda; class Malacostraca; order Decapoda; family Palaemonidae; genus Palaemon; species Palaemon carinicauda. The sequence goes on from NC_090730.1 coordinate 180,630,686, forward strand.
TATCAGACAATTTTCTCTCTGCAAAGACAAACGAGAAACAGGACAGTAATTGGAGGAGAAATAATAGCGAGTCAGGTGGATGATATTATCCCACATTAATCATGTTTATTGTGATGTTAAGTATACTATACTCATTTTCTTTTTCTTTTTTATTTTTTTTAATGAGGCGCATTTGCACTGACTCGCAGCGGTGCCTATTTAGCTCGGAAAAGTTTCCTGCTATCTAATTGGTTAGACTTTTCTTGTCCAACCAATCTGCGAGCAGGAAACTTTTCCGAGCTAAAAGGGCACCCCTGCGATTTGGTGCAAATCTGCCTCACTAAAAAGAATTGACTATAATAGTACTCTAACTGCTGTTACAAATAGTTGAGTAGGTTGAAGAAACGTGCAACTGAATACATGTTTGAGAGCGGTATTATTTTTTATTCTTGAGGCGATCCAAGATGTACTTATTACTAGCCAAATTACAACCCTAGTTGGAAAAGCGAGATGCTATAAGGCCATGGGCTCCTAAAGGGAAAA
>NC_090730.1:180636207-180638707 GCF_036898095.1 Palaemon carinicauda
ATCCTGATTTTGCCAAAGTAAGTGCATTGAAAACATACAAGATAAGGCTACTCCTAATTTCTAATTCTTTGTGTTCTTTCATTGTACACAAAAAATATGCTAATATGGCTACTTTCCTATGGCCAAGGTTAGGAGAGACTCTTTAGCTATGGCAAGCAGCTCTTCTAGGAAAAGGAGAGTTCAAAATCATACCGTTTCTCTCTAGTCTTGGGTAGTGCCATAGCCTCTGTACCATGGTCTTGCACTGTCTTGGGTTAAAGTACACTGGACCAAGGGTACACTCGGATACACTCTTCTTTCTTATTTTTTCTTTTCCAACTAGGGTTGTAGCTCAGCTAATAATAATAATAATAATGATAATAATAATAATAATAATAATAATAATAATAATAATAATAAATAATAATTACATGACCTTAATATGAACATTTAACATTTAACATATAAAAGACATATTGTAACTAAATCAAGTTGACAACGTGTTACGAAAAAGGCCATTCCGATTACCATACATGAGAGAGAGAGAGAGAGAGAGAGAGAGAGAGAGAGAGAGAGAGAGAGAGAGAGAGAGGGGGGGGGTTTAACGCTATGTATCTTGAAAAGTTTCTTCATAAATTGCAGCTAATGAGCAGAACTGTCTGTCTCTAAAGTTTTCGTTTAGGCCTTTACAAGATAATGCAAATTCCACACAATCCAACCTATAGACTTGTGGAATTTTAACGAGTTTACGAATTGGTGCTATGAATATTTGCTTATGTATATGAGGAAACTTAATAATTGGAGACAATATATTGTGGAGCAAAGTAATACATAGTATTTTCTAATATATCGTGCTCTGGATGCAAATCAATGTTCTACTACTACTACTATTACTACTACTACTACTACTACTACTACTACTACTACTACTATTATTATTATTATTATTATTATTATTATTATTATTATTATTATTATTATTATTATTATTGTTGTTGTTTTTGCTAATATTATTATCATTATTATTATTATTATTATTTATTATTATTATCTAAGCTAAAACCCTAGGTGGAAAAACAAATCCTATATACCCAAGAGCTCCACCAGGGAAAAATAGCCCAGTGATGAAAGAAAATAAGGAAATAAATAAACAAAATAAGAAGTTATGATACGACAACATCGATTTTCAAAGAAAAAATAAACATGAAATTAAAATCATGAAAAGGGAGAGTGCAATTTTATGCAAGCTAAACGGAAATCAATAATTGGTTCCAATGTAAAATCTTAATTATAAAGAACCAATTGTTTTTGTATTGAAAAAAGGAGATACTCAGTATTATTAAAAGAAATATGTAAAAGTTATAAAAAGACGTAGAGTATCTCATCTGCAGAGTTTCATTTTTGATTGATAAATAGGTATTCAGTCGCCCAAAAGGAATAGAGAGAGAGAGAGAGAGAGAGAGAGAGAGAGAGAGAGAGAGAGAGAGATATTTTATATCAGATTCTTCTTTTATGAGAATTATATCTCAGAATGATGAATCTGAAGTCTCTCTCTCTCTCTCTCTCTCTCTCTCTCTCTCTCTCTCTAAGTATACGTATTTACCGCTTTTGAATGGTGGAGACTTTAAATTTTTGTGTCCATAATTGGTTTATATATATATATATATATATGTGTGTGTGTGTGTGTGTGTATATATATATATAATATATAATATAAAGTATTTTATTTTATCAATGGTAAGGTCACATGAATTGTGAAGAATAGAACAGTACCAGAAGTAGCATACTTTCACAAGCTAACTTTTGTATTCATTAACTTCAAAGAAGAAGAATTCCTTTAGGATACGCCAGTTAACAAGGGCACTTGACTTTTGTCAATTGAGCAAGAGTACTTCATGTGCCTTAAAAACATCAATTTAAAAAAAAAGTTAAATCATTTTTTTTTCGATTCCTAATGTTCTTATTTGGAATATAGTCTTATCATATTTTTCTTGGGATTATGTACAATTTGTTCTAAAATTGGAATTTGCTGGAAAAGAATGAGTACTACTAATGCTGATTGGTGATGGTGGGAGAATTCTGGGTAATTGCTTTCCGCAAACCAGCATAGTATGGTGGTTCATATATATTTGATCACGTTAAGGTACATATATATATATATATATATATATGATATATATATAATATATATATATATATATATATATATATATAAATAAATGACTGTATTGCGTATTCTTGTTCGTATGTTTTTAACCACTTAACCTCCTTGCAAAAGAAGAAGTGATATCCCGTGTCTCTACCGGGAGGTTTATGACAAAAGTTTGGATCCTAGAAAAAGTAGGACGAAAGACAAGAAGGGAAAACTTGGGGTTATTCTGACGGTGTGACTCCTGCAAGGGATGATATAAGTTTAGTAATAAGTTTCACTTTTTGTTTTTAAGAATATTTCTCTATTATATCATTTCTATATTTTTCCAGTTTTATTTACCCTTATTTTTCTTCATCATCAACACCATCA
>NC_090730.1:180646207-180647483 GCF_036898095.1 Palaemon carinicauda
TATCTCTCTCTCTCTCTCTATCTTATATCAACGTTTCATAAAAAGATTATCTCTCTCTCTCTCTCTCTCTCTCTCTCTCTCTCTCTCTCTCTCTCTCATGACTTGACTTGTATACCGTCAATACTACATTACAAACATTTGCAACCGTCTTATTGTACAAACTAAACTTTCCTTCATAAAATAAACGTTTCAGACTTGGAAATGAAATAACATTTGAATTACATGTGGCAATATTATATTTTACTAAAGTATTTATGAGCAATTCGAATCCATCAATTTGTTGAGAAAATCAAGTTATTCATAATCTTGCACAATCAATCATTTTGTATTTTTCAAAACGTCAGAATCCCCCATGGATATAGAATTGGATCTTATCACCAATAAAGAAGAATGAATTATATCTTCCGTCCTTCCCTTCAGTCTTAAATACACACCTTGGGATCTAGTTAATGGAAAGAGCAGGGGGAAACTGCTAAGTAACAGAAGATGTATTTAGGTGAATATAGTTCTTCATTTAATAGTTTAGGAAACAGATCGTCATTGAATAATAGATGAGGACGGGATGTTGCAGGAATATTGTGTTGTCATCTATATTTTTCATGAAATATATCGAGAAGAACTTGGCTATGTTGGCCGTTGAATTGTTTAGTATTCGTCTTTATATTCGTGTTTGCTTTCATTTGGGATACTTCTTCTTTCTTTCTAGATTATATATATTCACAACCACAGACATACACATACACACATATCCATATATGTATAATATATATTATATATATAGCTATATATATATATATATATATATGTATATATATAAATATATATATATATAAAGAGAGAGAGAGAGAGAGAGAGAGAGAGAGAGAGAGAGAGAGAGAGAGATTATTTATTATCTTGAACATGTTTTTAGACTCAAAAGGAAAAAGATCTCTCTCTCTCTCTCTCTCTCTCTCTCTCTCTCTCTCTCATGACTCAATTAGTATACCGTCAATACTACATTACAAACATTTGCAACCGCCTTATTGCACAAACTAACTTTATTTTGTCAAATAAACGTTTTCGACTTGGAAATGAAATAACATTTGATTTACATATGGCAATATTAACATTTTACTAAAGTATTTATGAGCAAATTCAAATCCCTGAAGTTGTTGAGAAAATCAAGTTATTCATACTCTTTCACAAGCCATCATTTTGTATTTCCCAAAAGAGAGAGAGAGAGAGAGAGAGAGAGAGAGAGAGAGAGAGAGAGAGAAAGAAATTAAGCTCAAAGGTT
>NC_090730.1:180647983-180652983 GCF_036898095.1 Palaemon carinicauda
GTATTCGAATTACTCTAATTACTTTAGTGGAATGTAATATTGTCATATGTAATTCAAATGTTATTTCATTTCCAAGTCTGAAACGTTTATTTGACGAAGTAAAGGTTAGTTTGTAAAATATGGCGGTTGCAAACGTTTGTGATGTAGTAGTGACGGTATACAAGTTGAGTCATGAGAGAGAGAGAGAGAGAGAGAGAGAGAGAGAGAGAGAGAGAGAGAAACTTTGGTTAAACGTTGATATGAGAGGTAAAGGTCTCTCTCTCTCTCTCTCTCTCTCTCTCTCTCTCTCTCTCTCTCTCTCTCTTTTAACGTTTATTTCTGATACTAGAGAGAGAGAGAGAGAGAGAGAGAGAGAGAGAGAGAGATATTTGGTACACCAAGGTCTTTTCCTATTAAATATAAAATATGTTCAAGTTAATAACAACTCTCTCTCTCTCTCTCTCTCTCTCTCTCTCTCTCTCTCTCTCCTCTCTCTCGTTGTATCAGATATAAACGTTAAGAGAGAGAGAGAGAGAGAGAGAGAGAGAGAGGAGAGAGAGAGAGAGAGAGGGAATTTTGGTGAAACGTTGAGAGAGCTATACCTCTCATATCAACGTTTCACCAAAATTCCCCCCCCCCTCTCTCTCTCTCTCTCTCTCTCTCTCTCTCTCTCTCTCTCTCTCACACACTTAACAAAGATTATATAACCGATCTATTTTACAATTACAGCGAACCCAATCGTATTCGCCACCTTAAAACCTTCAATATAAAAGATCACTTAACCTTTTTTCTGATGTGAAGAAAGGCTTCCTTTGGGAGCTAGTTCGCATCCGAGGAAAACGAGAAGACGAAAGATAAATTCAGTAGAAGATGCTGGAGAGGAGTTCTTGTCTTAGATGAGGTCCAGAGGGAATCTTGAAAGAGTAGGAGGATTCAAGGTTGTAGGAAATGTGAGAGAAGGAGCGAAACACCAGCCGGGAGAGGTCATGGAAAAAAGGTCTTAAAAATAAGGAAAATAATAATAAATTGTGACTAATACTGACATGTTTTGGGAGGATTTGAATGAAGTAATATAAATGAATGCTATATAAAATCTAAAAAAAAAAAAAAACATACACAATGAAAAACACATGAAATAACTATGACGAATTATCATATGATTTTAGAATAAAGGAAAAATTCACCAAGAAAAAGATGCAGTTTACGGCATTTTTAAAGCAGTACATTGACATTGACCTTGACCTTTGACCTTAACATGAATTAAAAGGCACGGGTTTTCATACACTTAAATATGAATCAAGTATTAAGTCTGTATAAGAACGATATCAAAACTTATGGCTGATTACGCGAAATGGATATTTTGCCTGACTCTGACCTTGACCTTTGACTTTGACCTTACAAAAATTTAATTATTTCCGGCATTCTACATAATAGTTAATCTATGCAAGTTTCATTACTCTATGATTAAAATTGTGGCCAGGAATCTGTCCACAAACAAACAAACAAACACAAACATAAACAGGGGTGAAAACATAACCTCCTTCCAACTTTGTTGGGTAATGTAATAACTATGAAGAATTACCTTATGATTTTGGAATGAAGGAAAAAATCACTAAGACAAATATATATACAGTAAGGTTTGCTGTATATAAAATTTTTAAACCAGTAACAGTCCACAAAATGTCAGTAAATGTCTAAGGTAATTAACTTCGAATATATAACGCTCCTTTCTAAATCAAATTATTCACAGTTTCATTCAAAGTTATGGAAGAATGTTATTCATTGCTATAGCAAAATGGCAATTCAACACCAAGGCAATTTTTTATTAGCACAATGAGAAGAGTCATCATTAATATCATTCATTGCATGAGCACATTTTCCTTTCAAATGCTTCTAAAGGTATTCATTAACAAAAGACCTCTAATTAATAGGAAATCTATCGACCTCGGCTCAACTCCTACGTTGAAAATGATAAATTGAGTCATGTTTATTACGATTAATGATTTAACTGTCAACAAGGTTTGAGACTCGTTCTCATTTACAAGCTGTTTTGAAGTTGGTATTTTAAAAGGGTTTCTCGTTACTATAGATTGTGTATGAAAGATCTATTTCAATGCTGTACTGCTATCAATGTATTTTATTTCAATTGCTCTTTATATTTCTTGTATTATATTTATTTCCTTATTTGTTTTCCTCATTGGGCTATTTTTCATTATGAGAAGGCATGGTTATAGTATTCTGCTTTTCCAACAGACGTTTTAGCTTATATAATAATAATAATAATAACAATAATAATAATAATAATAATAATAATAATAATAATATTGAGATATAACAATAGCAATAAAATAATAGTCAATAAAAAAGTATTAAAAATAACAAAAGCAATAAAGATAATAATAATAATAATAATAATAATAATAATAATAATGGTAAAAATGATAATGATAATAATAATAATAATAATAATAATAATAATAATAATAATAATAATAATAATAAGAGAAATAATAATAATAATAATAATAATAATAATAATAAATAATGATAATAATAATAATAATATATATATATATATATATATATATTAATATATATATATATATATATATATATACATATATATATATATATATATATATATGGAATATGACACTATACTAACAGCAACAACAGTAACTTCGAAATGTTTATCAAAAAATATTATATGTTGACACATAAACACAATTTCCAACACTTGTTGATATATCTTCACTTCATCAACATATTAATATTTTGCAATGATTGCAATAGAAAGGGTAATGATAAAAATAACATCCAATATGTCTCACTATGTCAATCTTATTCAAAGAAATTCAGTATCTGTTATTTCATACTATATTTCAATCATGTATTAAAGCCTTGCAATAGCGAATGATATCAAATGATTGTTTCTTTAATAAAGAACCAGATATTGATATATTATTATTATTATTATTATTATTATTATTATTATTATTATTATTATTTTTATTATTATTATTAATACTACTACTACTATTATTATTATTATTATTATTATTATTGTTGTTGTTGTTTTTATTATTATTACTATTATTATATTATTAACGTTTATTATTAATATTATTATTATAATTATTATTAGTATTATTATTATTTTTATTATTATTATTATTTTTATTAACAGGATCACGGTAAGGGAAGAAACCAAGGAAATCAAAATTCTACAGGAAAAGTAATAAACTGTCAAAATTAAATTTATGAGAATAGTAACATTAAATTAGTTTTCTCACATATGAAAAATAAGAACTTAAAAATAAAATAAGAGGAAGAGAAAAGAGATAAAACAGTGTACCATGTGCACCCTCAAGCAAGAGAACTCCTTTTAAAGAACACCACTCTCTGAACATGAAGTAGTACCATATATCATCGTTTGATGAAATCAAATGTTATATTTACGAAGGTATTTCCCCAGTGACCTTTTTTATGTGGTCATTATTTATATTCGTATCTCTGTGATTGAACATTTATGACCGCCTGGCACCTATAAAAGTAGAAGGTTACTTACATATGCGCCTTTTGAGAGAGAGAGAGAGAGAGAGAGAGAGAGAGAGAGAGAGAGAGAGAGAGTAGTTATTATTATTATTATTATTATTATTATTATTATTTTTATTATTGTTATTATTATTATTATTATTATTATTATTATCATCATTATTACTCGCTAAACCACAACCCTTTTTGGAAAAGCAGGAGGCTATAAGCTCAAGCGCCACAACAGAGGAAAAAATGCCCAGTGTGGAAAGGAGACAGGGAAATATATGAAATACAAGAGAAGTAATAATCAATTAAGATATACTAAGAACAGTAACAACGTTAAATAGATCTTTCATATTATAAACTATACACCTTAAAAAAAATAGAAAGAGAACCAAGATAGAATTGCGTTTCAGAGTGTACCCTCAAGCAAGAGAACTTAAGCCCAGAAGCCCAAAACAGTGGAAGAACGGGAAAATAGCCAAGTGTGGAAAGGAAACAAGGAAATGGATAATCTAAAAGAGAAGTAATGAACAAAATCTATTAAGAACATTAACAACATTAAATTATATCTGTCATATATAACCTATAAAAACTTAAAAAAAAACGAGGAAGAAAAACAAGATAGTATAGCGTGCCCGAGTTTACCCTCACCCAATAGAACTCAAACCCAAGACAGTGGAAGACCATATATAGTACAGAGGCTATGGTACATCGAACAAGATCACATTTAACTATATGACAGAACTTACAATATTAAAAATGTTTCAGTACTGACCTTCTATAGATCCCAATGCTTTTGTGGCCATATAGATGACAGTCTTGCGATCCGATGGAGCATATATCCAGATCTGAAAATGTTGAACATATTACCAATAATTATATGGATACTAATTCCAAGCAAATAATTAGGTTAGTTTTTATTCGTTCTACATCATGGTTTTTTAATGATCTCATATAATACGTAATATCTATAGTCCAGTAAAAATTGATATCAACTCCCGGTTTACTCTTTGTATGTGTATTTATATTAAGAATTCTGAAAATATATATATATATATATATATATATATATAAATATATATATATATATATATATATATACACACACACATATATATATATATATATACATATGTATAAATATATATATATATATATATATATTTATATATACACACACACATATATATATATATATATATAGATATATATATATATATATATACACATATATATGTATGTATGTATGTATATATATATATATATATGTATATATATATATATATATATACATACATACATACATATATATGTGTATATATATATATATATATATATATATTTATTTATTTATATGTATACATATATAAATAAAATTTGATAAAAGCCTAGTCTAATATTTTATTGTAATATAGTCTGTGTTCCACCATCCTTTTTCACTCACAGTCTTTCTCAATTTCCAATGACTGGACGCTCGGTAC
>NC_090730.1:180657983-180660483 GCF_036898095.1 Palaemon carinicauda
CTCGTTAAAATTTCACAAGTCTTTTGGTTGGATTGTGTGGAATTTGCATTATCTTGTAAAGGCCTAAACGGAAACTTATAGAGACAGACAGTTCTGCTCATTAGGTGCAATTTATGAAGAAACTTTCAAGATACGTAGCGTTAAAACTTCTCTCTCTCTCTCTCTCTCTCTCTCTCTCTCTCTCTCTCTCTCTCTCTTCATTTATGGTAATCAGAATGGCCTTTTTCGTAACACGGTGACAACTTGATTTAGTTACAATATGTCTTTTATATGTTAAATGTTAAATGTTCATATTAAAGTCATGTAATTATTATTATTATCATTATTATTATTATTATTATTATTATTATTATTATTATTATTATTATTAGCTGAGCTACAACCCTAGTTGGAAAAGAAAAAATAAGAAAGAAGAGTGTATCTGAGTGTACCCTTGGTCCAGTGTACTTTAACCCAAGACAGTGCAAGACCATGGTACAGAGGCTATAGCACTACCAAAGACGAGAGAGAAATTATTTGATTTTGAACTCTCCTTTTCCTAGAAGAGCTGCTTGCCACAACTAAAGAGTCTCTCCTAACCTTGCCCAGAGGAAAGTAGCCATATTAGCATATTTTTTTTGTACACTGAAAGAACACAAATAATTAGAAATTAGGAGTAGCCTTATCTTGTATGTTTTCAATGCACTTACTTTGGCAAAATCAGGATATCATTATCTGATATGCTTCTAGACCACTTGATAAAAATATCTCCTTAAAATATTCTTTCAATACCAATAATTAGAGACTGATAAGCAAACCTGCTTTACTACCAACAGGAACGTCATATAGAAAAGCAAAGTTGTTCAGGTTCTATTACTACTTCCTGTATTTGTGTGTGCATGTGTGTGTGTGTGTGTGTGTGTGTGAGAGAGAGAGAGAGAGAGAGAGAGAGAGAGAGAGAGAGAGAGAGATTTTCAATTATCAATATAAGACCCTTTCTCCTACAGGGAACCTCAGTCTCTCCTTGATCTCCCTTTGAAGGGATATTCCATACACCGTCCTCTATATGATGGTCTCTTTACGTCCTACTACCACCACCCCTAGGCCTCTCTTAACCTGTTTACCCAAGACTTGAAATATATTTATTTTCTGATGCAATGCTGATTACCATACGGAGATTTATTGAAGGTGATCAGTTACTGATTTTGAAATATAGTTCAGATGAAAAACGCAATGAAAATGTGGCTTTAAAAGCTTAAACAGACTTTTGAAGCAGAGAATGGTTAATAGCAATGGCTAGGATTATTTTTATTGCACTAAAACATATGTCAACCCAACTAAACAGTGGAAGAGAATCTTTGTATGCACCGGTTTCTGTAGCCAATAAGAATAAATTGGAAAATTCATATTTTTAAAAACATAAATAGTATGCAGATATAAACTATGATCGAAGGTGATATAATAAATCTTATATTTTGTGGATAGCAATAAATCCAAATTCTTTTTACTAAAATCAGAATTAGTCCTCATTGCTTTCGCCAAAATTGAAGATTTGCGAAGGATATGTATGTACCCCCCGTCTGTTTGTTAGTTTATTTATTAATTTCTTTGTTTAAATCTTTGTTATTCAACTTTACGCAAAAACGACTGGGCCAATTTTGATCAAACTTAGTAGTCATGTTGAATATGACTTTGGATGAATCTATAACATTTTGTATAAAATACACCGAAGTAAAAGTACGCAGTGACGTTTAGAGCAAAATAAGACTTCTTGGCGTGGCGAAAGCATGCTCTCTACTGAGGGCAAAATAATACTGCTTGGCGTCTCGAAGTCATGCTCTCTACTGAGAGCAAAATAAGACAGTTTGGCGTGGCGAAGGCATGCTCTCTACTAAGAGCAATAAGACTTTGGCGTAGTGAAGTCATGCTCTCTACTGAGAGCAAAATAAGACTTTTTGGCGTGGTGAAGTCATGCTCTCTACTGAGAGCAAATTAAGACTATTTGTAGTGGTGAAGTCATGCTCTTTACTGAGAGCAAAATGAGACTGTTTGGCGTGACGAAAACATGCTCTTTACTGAGTGCTGATCTACTTTCTGCTGTAGCGATAAAATCCCCCGAGGTAAGCAAAACAACATTTGATCAGAGCTTTAGGGAGATTAACTGCACTCCATTCATATTCAGATAACATTTAAGCTCCTCTCAACTGCAAAAGGCCAACCCAGATTACGGGGCTTGACGACTCACTGGAACGAGGAATTCTGACTTTGCCTTGTTTACAAAGACTCCAAATAAGAAAAAAAAAAAAATCTGGTTATTTTTAGGCTATTGTGGTGAAGCAAACATAGTTGATATTGACAGGGCTGTTTCTTTTTTTTTCCCTTTGCTGATGCTATGTTGAATGGCTTTAAATGTGCAAACTGTTTATTATGATATGATAATGTACAAAATATAAAAGAGACTTTCTTTTAAGTCTGCTCTTCGAACATTAGCCTCAGACTAACACCTAAGAGATCGATGAAA
>NC_090730.1:180662983-180667983 GCF_036898095.1 Palaemon carinicauda
ATTCCTCCATACTGGTGTAAAATCAGCTCATTCAACTCTTCAAACTATTTCCTCTAATTCTGTCTTGTAAGCATAACTCTTTGGTCTAGATAAACAATTTGACATATATGAGGAGAATTCATATCTTTCCCTTACAATTGAAAAGCAAGAATAAACATTTAGTTTTCTTATTATCTCGAGCTATGCATCGTACGAAAACTCTCATAAATCTTACTGCTGCCACATTACTATTATTTATAACATCTTGTCTCACCCCAAGAATAGACTGAAAACATGTGTTCAGTTGCACGTTTCTTCCACTTGCATTTGTTATCATTATTATCCACACCCGAAGTAATACTACTACTTGGTATCGTTCCGTGTTGGAGCCTTTGGGCTTATAGCATCCTGCTTTACCAACTAGGGTTGAAGCTTAGCTTTCAATAATTTTATATTTAAATTCAAGAAGTTTCATTCCAGCTGAGACCAAGTTGTAGAGTAATCTCCCTAATCGGGTACTTGAATCAGTAAAACCTCAAAAGCTCAAAGTTGCAGCAATTTTTTTCATGTTTAACAGGCTGACATAAGTATTTTTTATTGTTATATGTGAATTATCTGTTTAAATGTTTTTAATGTTTTTTTTAAATACTTGATTTCAACTTTCCATTACTTCTTATATCGGTTATTCATTTCCTTGCTTACTTTCCTGACTAGGCTATTTTTCCCTATAGGAGCCCTTGGCCTTATTGCATCTTGCTTTTCCAACTAGGGTTGTAGCTTGGCTAGTAATAATAATATCTTGCCTCGCCTCAGGAGTAAAAAAATAATACTGCTCTCAAACATATAATCAGTTGCACGTTTTTCAACTTACTCAACTAATTTTATTACTATAGTCAATTCTTTTTAGTGAGGCAGATTTGCACCGACAAGCAAGGGTGCCTTTCTGCCTCGGAAAAGTTTCCTGATCGCTGATGGGTTGGGCAAGAAAATTCTAACCAAGTAGATAGCAGGAATCTTTTCTGAGCTAAAAGGGCACCGCTCTGAGTCAGTGCAAATGCACCTCATAAAAAAAAAATTGTATATTATACTTAATATCACAATTGATATGATTAATGTGAGATAATATCCTCCACCTGACACACTATCATTTCTCCTCCAATTACTGTCCTGTTTCTCGTTCGTCTTTGCGGAGAGAAATTTGTCTGATATTCACGGAGACTGATTTTTTTCTTCTAAAGGAGAATATACACATTCGTCTTTACATTTCCTTAAGAAAGTGATTTTCCATTGCATCTTTATGTGCAAAGGTCTGCTTTATATTCTACAAGAGAGATTAGTTCACCAAATTTTCAACTGGGCTCCACAAGGCATTATTATTATTATTATTATTATTATTATTATTATTATTATTACAAGCTAAGCTACAACCCTACTTTGAAGAGCAAGATACTATAAGCCCAAGGGCTTCAACAGGGAAAAAATAGCCCAGTGAGGAAAGGAATTAAGGAAATAAATAAACTACAAGAAAAGTAATATACAATCAAAATAAAATATCTTAAGAACAGTAACAACAATAAAAAAACATATTTTATATATAAACTATAAAAACTTCATAGAAGAGAGGGAATACCCAGGCCTACATGGCTGAGGACTATGAAGCACGAAGTGGAAGATGCAAAATGGTAAAGTATTGATTTAAAATCTCAATATAGACATGACTGGCGAAATCTAACCGAGACCCTTTGCGTCAATGGGTGTAGGAGAGGATGATGATTGATGATGATGAAGATATATATTATGTGCATACTGACAACGATAGAGAAAAATCGGGTAGTCTCTCTCTCTCTCTCTCTCTCTCTCTCTCTCTCTCTCTCTAAAGAGTACTTTTTTATTGGACCTTCCACTTTTTATTGTTTCATAATATTTTTCTTTCTACCCTCTACGCAGTTTACTTATAATTTACACACACACACACTCTCTCTCTCTCTCTCTCTCTCTCTCTCTCTCTCTCTCTCTCTAAAGAGTACTTTTTTATTGGACCTTCCACTTTTTATTGTTTCATAATATTTTTCTTTCTACCCTCTACGCAGTTTACTTATAATTTACACACACACACTCTCTCTCTCTCTCTCTCTCTCTCTCTCTCTCCCCTTTGAGATATCTAAAGATTACTTTCTTATTAGACCTTCCACTCTTTATTGTTTCTTTATATTTTTCTTCCTACTCTCAACGAAGTTTATTTACTATTCACCCCCCCTCTCTCTCTCTCTCTCTCTCTCTCTCTCTCTCTCTCTCTCCTTACATATCTTTGCTGGTGTAAGACGAAAGAAACACACAATGAGCATTGATCATCATCTTTGTCATGCAAATAATATTTTGCAATTCAGATAGCAATGAACACAAGTCTCCACCTCAGTGACCTAATTAGTTCAAATCCCAACTCTTCATCATCCAAAGGTCCGTATCAGAAAAGCCTAATGATAACACATCAAAGATTTCAATTCCGATTAATCAGAATTTCTGCCATGAAGCTCTGGGACTTCTTATTAACCTCTGATATTTCTTTTTTTCTTTTTACTTAGCCTTTGTTCTCCTGTGACATGGCAAGGCATCCAGCTTTCAATATATCTTGATTAGATTCAGGAATGAGAAACTCGAATTATTTCAGAAGCATGAAAGAAGACTTCATTTCAAAGGGAATTTATATTAATAATATGAGTGTCGACTATGCCTCCAATGTTGAACAATTCAAGAAATGCAATAATGAGATATTCTTGGCAGACACTGAACTGTAGCTATGAGGTATTCAGGATTTCTTGAGATGTAATACTTCAGTAATAATAATATATTATCATTCGCAGAGTGGATATTATTATGTTGAGCTCAGTGAAGCAGGAATACTTGATATATTGATAATCTTATTGATCATGATGAGCATAAATTTTATTTGACTTTTTTGCTGCGATAGATTAGCATATATATTTATCTTCTCTTTTTGTTGGTAATAAAGATATATTCATTGATTTCTCTCTTTCTCTCTCTCTCTCTCTCTCTCTCTCTCTCTCTCTCTCTCTCTCTCTCAATGGGGCAATTTCTTTACATAAAAAATAGCAAATACCTAGAATAGACTTCCAGCGGACGTAGCAAACAGCAACACGATGAACGAGTTCAGGAATAAGTTAGACAATATGATAAGAACTCACTAAATGCTTAAACTAAAATGCTCTACACAAAAGCAAATAGAGTCTCCACGGATATCTCTCTCTCTCTCTCTCTCTCTCTCTCTCTCTCTCTCTCTCTCTCTCTCAGTTAATATTCATTGTGACCTAATAAAGAGAACCATTTTACTATTTTGATCTATAGAGACATTTATATAATTTGCACCATTTATTATAGTGATAATGGGAGCCTCTTGGATTACGTACTTATATGGTGTTGATAAATTACAGACGGTGTAATACATATAATTCGTTCATAGTATTCTCTTTAAAGATCTTGTTATTTGCATGAATTCTTAACAAATCAGTGTAGGGTAATCGTAACTGACTCGTCATTTGAAGGAAAAATTAGCTGAAGGTAAAAGTTCCAATGTATTAGCTTAGCAACGTAACTACTCACTTAAGCTATCGATTCCCAGCTGAAAAGGTATTCAATGTGTTTCAAAATATAACAGGGTCTGTATTTCTGTGTGGCAAAAATTGATAAGGGAATGAGTTACAAGGGAGACTCGTGTCGAAATATATTACCCTGGAAATGATAAATGAAAGAAGTCGACTGAATGCTAATAATGCCAGTAGGGTAATGGCGTTTATTGGTATCGTTTTGATGAATGAGTAACATTGCTTGCTGTGTAAAAGCGATATATTTTTCGTGATATATTGCATATCCTTATAACAAAATGAGGAAATAAATATGGTTTAAAAAAGAATTGAACACAAATTGTCAAATAATTTATGACCCTTATCATTATAAAAATAGTTCGACAAAATGTTATCAGAAATGTCAATTATTTTAAAAAGTAACTATTTCATCAGATAAATCACTATTTAGCTATAGTAAGTAGCTCTTCTAGGAGAAGGGCACTCAAAAATCAAACCAATGTTCTCTAGTCTTGGGTAGTGTCATAGCCTCTGTACCATGGCCTTCCACTGTCCTAGGTTAGAGTTCTCTTGCTTGAGGGTACACTAGGGCACACTATTCTATCTAATTCCCATTCCTCTTGTTTTGTTAAAGTTTAAATTGTTTATATGGGAGATATTTATTTTAATGTTGTTATTCTTCTTAATTTTATTTTTCCTTTTTTTCTATTCTTCACTGGACTATTTTCCCTGTTGGAGCCTCAAGGCTTATAGCATCCTGCTTTTCCAACTAGTGTTGTAGCTCAGCAAGTAATAATAATAATAATAATAATAATAATAATAATAATAATAATAATAATAATAATAATAATAATAATAATAATAATAATAATAATAATAACAGTTTATATCGTTCGCGAATAATGTATTTCCAGTTAATGTTGTTACTCTTCTTAAAATATTTTATTTTTCCTTTTTTCCTTTCCTCACTGGGCTATTTTCCCTGTTGGAGCCCCTGAGCTTATAGCCCCCTCCTTTTCCAACTAGGGTTGTAGCTTAGCAAATAATAATAATAATAATAATAATAATAATAATAATAATAATGATAAGAATAATAATAATAATATTAATAATAATAATAATAATAATAATAATAATAATAATAATAATAATAATAATAATAATAATAATAATAATAATAAAAGTTTATGTCATTCGTAAATATTGTACTTCTACTTACCAACGAAGCCATGCAAACGTAATGTGCCTCTGAATCATATCACATATGAAGTCAGATTAAAAACGTAACATTATTAACTGCCTAATATGTCATTTGGGACATTTGTGTTCATAATTTACTCTGTCAGTATTTCTGAGTCTGACATGGAAATCATTTTACCAAGTGCATTCTGTTGTTATCTTTCGTAATTACCTGTAATTTTT
>NC_090730.1:180672983-180675483 GCF_036898095.1 Palaemon carinicauda
TGTGTATATATAAATTTATATATATATATATATATATATGTGTGTGTGTGTGTGTGTGTGTATGTGTTTGTGTGCGTGTAAATATATATATATATATATATAATAATATACATATACATATACATATAAATATACATATACATATACTGTATATATATATATATATATATGTGTGTGTGTGTGTATATATATGTATATATATATACATATATATATATATATATATATTTATTTATATATATATACATATATTATATATATATATATATAAAAGAAAATTACATTGGTCTTTAGCACAGAAATCCCTTCACAATTTTTACTAAACAAGGCTTATGAATAGTCGATTCAAACCGGTGAATATATTAGAACCAGATAATTCAAAATACAAAAGAAGCACATACCTGGTTTCACTGCCTAATTTCGTCTTGCATAAGTCTCAGTCTGAAAATCAAAAAGTAATCAGAATTAATGCAATGGGAAAAAATATATAGCTATCCAGTATTTTCATTTTATGTCTAAATGTGTTATTAGATTTTATATAATCAATTATGATACCTCATGTGAAGTTCATTATATTATAATTAAATTTCCCATTAATATGTTAGCCAAACCAGTCATTAATATTTCAACCAAACATATAATTACCATTTTCCAAATATATGCAATAAATATCTTAACCAAAACTACAATTAACATTTTTATCAAACCTCCAATTAACATTCTGACCAATGAATGATTAACATTTTCAACAAACATGTAATATCTTCACCAAACCTGCAATTAGTATTTTGAATTAGCCAGCAATTTAAAATTTTACCCCTATTCTAACCAAACCTGCAATTAATATTTTTACCAAATCTTCAATGAACATTTTAAATAAACGTACAATAATAACTTAACCAAACTTGCAATTAGCATTTTAACATAACCTGAAATTAAAATTTTTACCACTATTTCCAATTAACATTTCAACCAAACCTGCAAATAATAATTAAACTATAAATGCATTTAAAAAATACTACAAATGGAGTATTCATTTTGATTAACCCTGCAAATAACTTCGTTGAAAACCAGAAAATTCGTTGTCAGGGAAAAGTGCTTATATTTGGATTAGCCAAATCCTTAATGATATTTTCACTTCATTTGTTATTATTCCTTGTTTGGGGTTGGGGGGGGGGAGTTGGCTGAACCCTATTAGTGCTAAAAGCATTTCTTGTCATTACCAGGAAATGCCAATGTTCAGGTAAAATAAACAGGTCCATTAATCTTGATAAAAAGTCTTCTTTTACATGAGGAAATGCATTTGAAGTTGAAAAATCTTCTCAGCTTCGAGTTCATCAACTCGATCAAGGTATAAAAAAGAACTTGAACCTTTAATTCCTCCGCCAACGAAGTTGAAAGGAGGTTATGTTTTACACCCTGTTTGTGTGTGTAGGTGTGTGTTTGTTTGTGAACAGCTTCCTCACTACAATTTTAATCATAGAGTAATGAAACTTGCAGGGATTAACTGTTATGTGAAAAGCGGGAAATGATTAAATTTTGGAAGGGAAATGTCAAAAGTCAAGGTCAAGATACAGCAAAAGGTCGAGAAGTAAGCTACCGTGGCGAAGGTCTGTGCTCAACTGATTGACCCTCTAGTTTTCTTATAAGATTAACCGCATATTTCTAAATGCTAAGCTCGTTAAATTCAGTTTGAATGGAAACAAATCGGGTATTTTTACACCTGAATAAAATTCATTACCATTGGATTATCCTGTGCAATGCTTTAGTAATCACATAAAAAATGATTGAAAAAAAAAAAAATTATGATAGTAATTCTGCAGCATGATCCACTTCAAGAATATTCATGAAAATGTTTAGAAGTTAATTTTCAAAACATTTCTTAATCACAGACAAAAATAGAAAGATTCATAGAATAAATCAGAGAAAGTTACCAAAAGAAAACAAACCCATTCCGAGAACAACTATAATTTGGAAATAGTTTTTTTTTTTTTTTTTTTTTTTTTTTTTTTTTTTTTTTTTTTTTTTTTTTAAGCCAAATCAACAAGCTTCTATGTCAGACTGTCTTTACCCACGAGATGTCATCCCCGAGTACTTGCACCAGGGAGACGTAAACACCTTGAATCAGGTGCCAGTATACCTGAGGTAATTAAGTCTTGGATACTATTAAAAGTTATAAGTAGAAATTAATATGTTTTCCTATTGAAGCCCTTGGGCTTATAGCATCTTGCTTTTGCAACTAAGGTTGAAGCTCAGCAAATAATAATAATAATAATAATAATAATAATAATAATAATAATAATAATAATAATAATAATAATAATAATAATAATAATAATAAGCAGAAGAAGAAGAAGAAGAAGAAGAAGAAGAAGTAGAATATTAATAATAGTAATAAAAAGAATAATAATAATAATAATAATAATAATAATAATAATAATATAATAATAATAATAATAATAATAATAATAATAATAATAATAATAATAATAATAATAAT
>NC_090730.1:180682983-180685483 GCF_036898095.1 Palaemon carinicauda
AAATACACACACACTAATAGGGGCGAAAACATAACCTCCTTCCAACTTCGCTGGCGGAGGAAAAAATAGTATGAACTATAGTGAATAACATTATCGTTTTATATGCATACAATCAGCGGTGTGTTGTTGATAAAACTACTGTATACCATCATCCTTATCGTAAGCTTTTATCCCTTTCCATAGTCACTGTTTCTAACCTGATACTTCCAGAATGTTAACCTTATGTTCTCTTCCGTTCAACTTAATAACATTGCTGGTAGGAAAAAAATCATGTTTACCTTTCCTTTATAAAGTATATAAAAAACAAGAAAGGGATCACAAGGAAAATAAGGGTTTTTGTTCCCTTACAGCCTCAGACGATTAGTAGTGTACGATAATTACGTTTTACACTTTGACCAGGGCAGGCTGAATTCTGATGACAAGTTACAGTCTATTTAAATAAAATTCCTGGGTAAGACTATAGAAAAGTTGTGAATACACTAATTCTACAAGGATAAATCCTAGGCTAAGCTTTCCTAACATATGACCCATACCACTGTGCCCCCATACAATTGTTTTATATTTTAATCAATATAAGTGGAATAGTGGTATGCACAATGAAATTGTAGTATGACCCACACACTATTTTCATTTTATCTAAAAGTATGATTGTACTGCACTCTGATGGTTTTGTCCTTCATTTCAAATGGAAATATGGGTCATCACAGAGGAGTGACAAAGTTTATTAAGGTGGGGAAACGGGAAAACAAGTGAACAAAGATGCAACTAAACATAACCTGACCTAAATTACGAAACACCTCATCTGGCCTAGTCAGGGAGTTAAATCAGTAGAACTTCTGGAGCTAAAACTTGCAGCGATAAGTTTTTAGGTTGGATAAGCTAACACGAGTCTCTCTTCATAGTTTATGCATGACATATCTATCTATTATATATGACATTCCATAAGAATGTAACTTAGCCTATTACTCTTAATACAAGAGGATATTATCGCATGATTTGTATAGCAATCTGGGATAGGATAGGTCTGAGGGGTCCAAAGACCCTCGGCTGGACTGGCAAATCTATAACTTGAACCTAAGTGTCATACCTTATTGGTTGTAGGTGTGAATCTGAGGTTATCCTCAACAGCCTCTTAGTCCCAGCTGTGACAAAGGAATGGAATGATATAGGGTGGGTAATATCCACGGGTCAAAATTGTCGATTCTGGAAAGAAACAGAAAAAAGTGCCTCTTTACTAATAAAAAAATGGCTAATTTCCACATCTAAAATTTATTTTTTGCTATAAAAAAGGGCTTTTATATTCAGAAATACAGTAGGAGCAATCTCCTAGTCTTGGAAAAACAAAATTCTAGTAGCATCTCCAAACCTGACATTTCTTCATTAACATAAAGGAATTACCACAGCTAGGGCACCTGAAAAACTCACTACACAAATATTAATTAATAGCTTCTTCAGGTTTAACCCAAAGAGAATTGACAGAAAAAATAGAGATGCTTGCATGTCAGGCTCAGAAATTTCTTACCAAATTATGAAGATAGAGTTGATGCAGCAATGGAAGGAGGTATTTAGCAAAAAAAAAAAAAATAAATAAATAAAAAAGTTAAATAAATATTATGAAGAAGCGGATTTGACATTTAGACATTGATTACAATGGTAGCTCTGTTCTAATAAGAAATAATGGGAAATGATAAATAATCGTTTTTAAGGGGAAACTGTTCGCATGCAACAAATATTACATGTAGTACTGCAACTCTCAAAAATTAGTGTCGAGAAGTCAAGAATTCATGTTTCATCTCATATCCAAGCGCTATCAAAGTTAATATGAACAAGGCGTTGCTTTTGCCAGGTAATGGTCATGTTTCCACCAGGATTTTGACAATATTACGGCATGCTAAGTTGTAAGTTACACTTTACAACATGATTTAAAGAAGTAGAGTGGCCAGGTAATAATGTTGCCCCCTTGTAGCAGATTCAATTAAATTTTCTGCATGTTGTGTAAAGTTAGGGAGCCTCTGTAGTTTGTTGGGACAGACTGAAAAAAACATATTTTACAAGTGAAACAGACACAGGAACCTAACCTAAGGTTCCCAACCTCACCTAACCAACGAGACGTATCCTTACCTACTTACCACCCCTTAGACTACCATATTATAAGCTTATGGCCATCTTAAGATTATGTACCCTAAGGTATGTTAGATAACTAGTCTTAGGTTAGGCTTGGGTCTCAGAAGGGGGATAGTTTTATTGGCATTAAGTCATGTAAAGAAAAGGCTATATCCTAGCTAGATTCATAAACATTATACATTTTGTAGGAAATATTACTTAAGGTTTGTATGCGAAATTTATTTCTTATATTAACAATTATGTATTTTCGATATGAATGTGATCCAAATATTAGTTTGTATTAAGTGGCTCATTTAACCATTATATCAAAGTGCTAACGATTAGCTGGGTACTTTTAGGGATTTACAAGTGTCTCAATTGATAGTTAAACCATATA
>NC_090730.1:180690483-180715483 GCF_036898095.1 Palaemon carinicauda
TAATAATAATAATAATAATAATAATAATAATCTCTGCAAAAGCACCCGTTATTAACACAATCAAAAACTAGAAAAGCCTTCTGACTGTGCAGACCTCCGCCATGGCAGCTTATTTCTCGAAAAAAGCTTGCCATTCTGAGATCAATCTAGACCGTAGACGTATTTGAAGCCTGTGTGACAACCATGTGGTGAAATCAGAGTTAAGGTTAGGGTCAATTCGGTGGACCTTTTGCTCGACCCTGGCCTTGACCTTTAACCTTGGACTTTCAAAATTGAATCAGTCCCACGTCTCAACATAACAATTAATCCCTGAAAGATTCACTACTCTATAAGTAAAATGGTGGCAAGGAAGTTGTTCACAAACCAACTAACAAACAGCCAGCCTTTCCAAGAAACAACCTAGATCCTAAGAGTATTAGATTCCCCCCCCCCTCTCTCTCTCTCTCTCTCTCTCTCTCTCTCTCTCTCTCTCTCTCTCTGACTTGATTTAGAGTGACTAGATCTAAGGTAAGTCATCATATCTTTTAGCCCATTTTAATTCCTTTATATTTTTTCCAATTATAAATCTATACCATATTCATGGCTTCATCACGAAACCTCCATGTGAAGAATACAAGAAATCCGAAGTTTCTATTCGTGACCTCCATTAGTATATCAATACTATTTTCGAATCATGGGCATATGGGGAAAATAATGTAAGGATCGATGTTGTCATCTCAGATGAACTGTCTTGCTAGATATTAAAAACTGTCGTTTTCATTATTAGTTTGAATTAACAACTTCCTCAGTCTTCGTTTGTTCTTAGCCTCTTGAATATAAAATCTCCTTGGTTTGACTCAGGTTTTAAATTCTGAAATAAAAATCAATTACCTCGAACTAAAAAAAAAAAAAACATATATTGTCATTTCTTCATTTTAAAACATCATCATCCTCCTCTCCTACGCCTATTGACGCAAAGGGCCTTTGTTAGATTTCGCCAGTCGTCTTTATCTTGAGGTTTTAAATCAATTCATCTCTATTCATCATCTACTACTTCACGCTTCATAATCCTCAGCCATGTAGGATTCGGTCTTCCAACTTTTTGAGTGCCTTGTGGAGCCCAGTTGAAAGTTTGGTGAACTAATGTCTTTTGGAGAGTACGAAGAGAATACCCAAACCCTCTCCATATACCCTTCAACATGATCTAATCACACTTCAAATACTTTCAAGAATCGTAATTTCTATAATCAGTAAGGTATTGTGTCCACGTAGAACAGGACAAACATAGCTTTTATAACGACGTATACGAAAAAAAAAATTATAATTGGAATCGTAAAAATCATTCACAGAACAGAAAGCAATTGTTTTGACCATAATTCGGGAAGTGAAAAGCAATAGTTATAACCAACATAAAAGTACAAACGAGACTTACTTAAAAGGATTGATCTAGTTCTAAATAAATGTTCTTAAGCCGACCTTCCTGCAACTCCCCTAAAGACAGCTTGCGCAAAGTTGCTAAACGGTTGTGGCCCATCAGACTCTAATTTGGACGGAATAGTTTTCAGCTGGTGTTGGCAGGTTACTCACTAATGAATGTTCGGCGAGTGACACGCAGTAATATATCTCAGTGACATCCGGAAAGCATTATTAAGTGGAGAGAGAGAGAGAGAGAGAGAGAGAGAGAGAGAGAGAGAGAGATGATAATTATATAATTATATATTTTTCTGGGATGTCAGTTATCATTACGGCGGAGGAAACTGAGAAAGGAAATCATAACTAGAAACACACTTTGTGAGGGAAAACCTCCCCCAGGGCTGCTTCTTTCTCGAAATCAAATTGCTCAGGGTTAATTTGGTCGACATTCTGCTCAACCTTGACCTTGACCTTTAACCTAGGTCTTTCAAAATTAGGTCACTTACACATCTTAATATATCAATTAATCCCTGCAATGTTCACTACTCTATGACTATAATTGTGTCCACGAAATTCACGCAGAAAAAAAAACCAGACAAACAGGGGCAAAAGCATAATCTCCTCCCAACTTCGTTGGTGGAGATAATAACAAGCAGAGGATGTATCCAATGAAAGCGTGGCACGCTGAAATATAATCAATAAATAATCTGCTTCTATTTCAGGGAACATCAGGGATCTATACCCGTTATTTTTTACGGGTTGCTTACACCAGTGGTATTATATTTGTAATGGTATTTTCCAAATTAAGTCACGAGATGATACAAGTAGCCATTTAAATACTGGAAAGGTTTAAAGGTTTAAATATCACCAATGAGAGGTAAAGGAAAGGGATAGAACGATGTCCCAAATGATCAGTATCCAAGACAACTTTTCATTTAAGCTTGAACCAGGGAGGGACAGGTAATGGCTACCAATGACTTTTCAGGTTATCAACGCACGAACCTGTGTCTTGCTTAAGGCAGGGCATTCTAAAACAAACGAACGAAAGAACGAATGACCGACTTAAGGCTGATTCACAATGCACCGTCACGTCACATCACATCACGTCATGTCACCGCTCCGTCAATCGTACTATTCACACTATTCATCACGTCACCGTCTAATTACAACACGTCACCGTTCTGTCATCTTTACTATGTATTCACACTGTTCATCATGTTACCATCTTATCACGTCACGTCACCGTCTCATCACGTCACATCATTGTTCAGTTAATTTTGCTATGTATTCACACTATTCATCACATAATCGTCTCTTCATGTCACATCATCGTTCCATCAGCCATGATATGTAATCACACTAATCATAAGGTCACCGTCTCGTCCCATCACATCATCATTCCATCAACCACACTATGTATGCATACTATTCATAACATCACTGTCTCATCAATGTCACGTAACCATTCCGTCAATTTTGCTATGTATTCTCATTATTCATCACGTCATCATCTCAATACCTCATGTCATCTTCCATCAACTGTGCTGTGTATTCACACTATTCATCATGTCACCGTCTCATCACGTCACATCACCGTTCTGTTAACCGTGCTACATATTTACACTATTCATCACATCACCATCTCATCACATTACGTCACCGTTCCGTCAACCGTGCCATGTCTTCACATTATCCATCACGTGACCGTCTCATCACGTCACGTCAACGTTCCGTCAACTTTGCTATGTATTTATTACATTAATTACGTCACCCTCTCATCATGTCATGCCCCCATTCCGTCAACCGTGCTATGTATTCACACTATACATCACGTCACCGTCTCATCACGTCACGTCACTCTTCCAACAACTTTGCTATGTATTCACATTATTCATCATGTCACGTCACCCATCTATCAACCATGTTAAGTATTCACACTATTCATCACGTCACGTCACCGATCCATCAACTTTGCCATGTATTCGCACTATTCATCATGTCCCCGTCTCCTCACGTCACGTCACCATTTCGTCAACTGTGCTATATATTCCCATTATACATTATGACACGTCACCGTTTTGTCAACTGTGCTATGTATTCACACTATCCATTGAGTCACCGTTTCATCACATCATGTCACCGTTCCGTCAACTTTGCTATGTATCCTTCCATGTAAATAAATGTACATGTTTACACTAAATGGTTGGTCAGCTTCATAGCACTTTCACACCATTCTTTTCAAGAATATTTTGATGTGACGTGATGTGATGTGACGTCACGGTGCAGTGTGTACACCTTTAAGCTTATTAGGACGGTGAGGTTCTTGACTCAACTGGAGACAATCGGGTTTGAAAGAGGAACGAACTCCAGACTCACAGATTGGGATATGAGGTTATCTCCAGTCGGCCACCAGAAACCCTAATTACTTGGATAATTCTTTATAGTTGATGAAAATTCATCCCTCTAAAGGATATCTTTTCATAAACTTAGGAATATATCATTCTAGGATTTCAGGCTTTAGTAGAATTTATTGTACTGATTTATGAATATCATCATCTCATCATACGAAAATTGACGCAAAGAGCCTCAATTAGATTTCGACAGTCATCTCTGTCTCTTCTCCATTCATCATCTACTACTTCACACTCCATACTCTTAAGCCATGTAGGCCTGGGTCTTT
The DNA here is from genome assembly GCF_036898095.1 of Palaemon carinicauda. Classification (NCBI taxonomy): domain Eukaryota; kingdom Metazoa; phylum Arthropoda; class Malacostraca; order Decapoda; family Palaemonidae; genus Palaemon; species Palaemon carinicauda. Next base: position 180,694,556 of record NC_090730.1, read on the forward strand.
CAAGTCATATATATATATATATATATATATATATATATATATATATATATATATATATATATATATATATATATATATATATATATATATATATATATATATATACACACACACACATATATATATATATATATATATATATATATATATATATATATATAAATATATGTGTGTGTGTATGTGTGAGTGTATATATGCGTGAGTGTGTTTGCATATGAGTGTGTATGTGTGTTTGTGCGTGTATCTGTGAGAGGCATATTAAGGGATACCGATAGAGACCAAGTGAACTGAGTGTCAAAAAATTATATTCAACATATGTCTCTCTCTCTCTCTCTCTCTCTCTCTCTCTCTCTCTCTCTCTCTCTCTCAACTGCAAATGATTTGATTTAGGAATTATTTATAGTTTTCTCGATATGTATAAAGGAATCTACTAAGCTTTATTCTGAAGGAAAAATTCACATTCTTCCAGGCAATTAACCTACTTCAATGAGGCTTTGATTCTGAGAACATCGGAACTGGAAATTATATTTTGATAAAAATATCCCTGAAAATCGAACCCGGGTTTTATACTAATTTTCAAAGAAAACTATTATTATTATTATTATTATTATTATTATTATTATTATTGTTATTATTATACTAGCTAAACTATAACCCTATTTGGAAAAGCACAATGCTATGACCAAGGGGTGCAACAGGAAAAAATAGCCCAGTGAGGAGAGGAAATAAGGAAATGAATAATTATATTTTCATATAATTATCCATTTGATAGCTTTTACATAACAATAGTTAACCAATTGAAACTTATTTGGAATTTTGAATGATTATAATAAAAATAAGTATAAAAAAGGCCGTAATTTTCATGGAATACCCATCATGAGTTTAATCATGACCATCGATCAAGTATATCGGAGTCAATGACCTTATATTTCAGGATGCCAGAAAACCTGAAATCAATAAATTAATCAAATGATTACTTGAGTAAATGACCTTAGATGTCAGGATGCCAGAAAACCTGAAATCAAAAAATTAATCAAATAATCACTTGGGTACAATGAGCACACTAGTGATACCTGATAAAGGAAAGTGGTTGAATTTACAGAGTCGATGTTTATAATAGGTATATGTTGATAAAATCATGTGGTAATTTATGTAAAGCACATTTTTCAGAACATTACTTCAATATGTAACTTTTTACATATAACTTCGTATTTTTAATCTTACATTCAAAATATATGAGCTTTGTACAATAAACTTTTGTGTAGAAGTGTAAATGATATGAACTGATTGTGAAGCTTAACCACTGTATAGTTTATTAATAAAACGAAAAAAGTAATACCTGACATGTAAAATCTATCATGATTTAAGTATTTATACGCAATAATAAATAAATAAATCCATTAAAACAAAGAAACCTATAATGGCATTTTATTAACTGGTCTTTGGCTCTTTCATGTAATTGAAGGAGCAAACAACACTTTGTTAACAGGAAGCCGGCATTGTTTTCCCATTGGCTTAGGCACCATATGACTGGGTTCCCATTGGCTGAGGCATCAACAGGTAACTCCCAAAACATTCCTCAAAGGTGAAAATTTTCATGAATTTTTCTCTAAATATAGCCTCGCTGATGCCATCTATTGGGATCTTAAAGAACGAGCTAATTCTCTCATTTAGCGATAAAACTAAAGTATATTTTACAATAAATTTTATATTAAATAACTCAAATATGCTGATTAAGACTGCTATAAATATTGCATAAAATATTTATAATACAAATTTTAATGGGAGAAGGTTAGGGAGAAAAATTATATACTTAAGAAGGAAATTCTCAATTTCAGTTTTGACAAAACTGGACTGCTGCAGCAAAGCGGTCCAGAATTGCCAATAAATTCAGCTCCGTGGAATATTCTGTAATGAGAAAATAAACTAGAATTCGATAGGATCTTAAATAATTAAACGTATATTTTTGATTAATATCCTTTCATAATATTCCTTTGAACCAAATAAGCAGAATATTTAGCTAAAATCCTGTTTTTTCGAGGTACGAAAGGTTGGTATCTCCCATTCCTCTATGGCCACGGACATGAACGTATGGTTCTTTTAACTTTTAAACTGACAGAATATATGAAATTAATAAAACATATGTGTCTGTTCAGTTAATAGAAACCATGATTTATATTTAGTAGTTTATATAAATACATTAAAGCTACAGACATGGTGTGAGCAGAAAAAATGACTTAGGACAAACGACCGTGAATAAACAAAATATTTATTTGTAATACAGAAACTAACATCTGTAGATTTTAAATAATCTTGACAAATTTATTATATATAGTTGGTTGTCAGTTGATGCTAGTTCACTTGGAGTACCGATTGCTTCTGGTAAAGCAAACCTAGAAGCATTGGCAGATGTACTCCTGTCCCAAGCTTTCCACTCCACCTTGAGCCAGACCTAAAAGATAGGTAAATCTTTAACCACCCAATTCAAATTGAAAACCAGAATTTGTATAGAATTGTTTAAATGAAAATATGAATATAATTTTTGACTACACTAAAATTGTTTACAATATATAAAGGTAAATCAAAAAGTTTAATTCACCTCCAAAACTAATATAAATTTAATATTAAATTTCAGAATTGCAAATCAAAAGCCAACCATTTCAATATTTTGACCTAATTAACAAATGAAATATATGCGATGAGGGCATCACTTAAGAATATACGTTAAAAGGTCGAATTTCAATTAACAAGCAATTTAAGGTCGACAATTGATAATTTTAATTAGAGTAGCCTATAAACAAACCTAGTTTCAAGAGCGATTTTCAATTACTGAGTTCAAGGCTTTATTTATTTTTTGACTTGAGGATGATAAAAGTCACCAAAGAAATGCCACTACTATTGTGCCAATCAATACAATGACCCACCTTCTAATGACTTCATAGGATGAAAAAGAGCATGGGTATGATGATTCCATAGCCTTTGCTGTTGGTCGCCTCCACATTCATCAGACGAGGTGTAGAGTTAATTTAGTTCATAGTTTTACACTCGGTTTTCGTAGCACTAAACACAATGAGTCCCATCGTTGTAGAGTAATTTAGAAAAAGTCCAGCACTACGACGACAAATAGAAATCGATGAAATATCCCAAGTAAGGTGAGGTGAACGAGAGTAATCACTCCTTGACGGTTGGTGTTGGACTGGTTTTCCCTTCCAACAGTGACTTCGAAGTTACTTCGTAGAGTTGTTTGGCTCGGAATATTAAGAAAATTAGGTAGTTAGTAGTTATCTTTAACTCCTATTTACTTTGGTTTGCACAACGAAGGTTGAGGTCGGTTAATTAGCACAATTTTATTTACAGTGATTAGGAAAAATAAAGCCTCAAACATTAATTGAACAAACCAGAATTACATTAGAATAAACAAATTGAAAGAAACAAATTCAAAGAAATTCTAAAGTAAACTACGGAGATAATTACCCATTCCAAGGAATGTTTCTCCAGGTAAGGTAATTACCGATCATAAAGAAAATTTCTCAATCACCCAAAATATCCATAAACTTTTAACAAAATATTTCAGGAATATATATTTAAATATATATTTTATTCATGGTGATTAGGATGTAATTATTTACAAATAAAATAACCTGAAAAGACTTCTTTACTGAGGAGATAAAGACAGAATCAATTATCAGTGTTTTATTTTATTTAACGTATTTTGCATCGATTTCAGCTTAATTGGAAGAATGATAAACTTATTAAAAGCCTATAATATTAGGTTACAATGTGATTAAGTACCGATAATGGAGAGAATCTGATGAATTTACGAGACATTCAATAAAGAAACTATCGTTTCTTCATTTAAGAAAGCAATAGAAAGAAAATTACTTATAATCATATTTTAATGTTATTATAAGAATTAATCATTTTTGTACCTAAAAAGTTTCTATTCAAATCAGTAAGAAATTTATGATAAAATTTATATGATATTCTCGATAACAATTTTGGCTATACTGGGTAGGGATGACGTCATGTCGATGGGGTTCCAGGGTGTCCAACATAAATAATAGATGGACTGAGAAAATTTAAACAAATATACCTTAATTATTAGTGTTTAATCTTAAACTAGAACAACGTTATTCAATGAATATTACTTTAATCGTACTAGAGGGAATATTGTAACATAGTCACGTAGGTCTTGCTAATTTAAAGGATACTACAGGTGGCAACGCTTATGACGTACTGGCTACCTTTGTAAACATTACGATTCCATTATTTTTCTTTATAACTTAATCTTAATATAAGGAAATATTCATTTCATGTTCTGGTGATGATAAAATAATGCAGAGTATTATACCATCCTGCTTTTTGAACTCAGGTTGTAGCTTAGCTACCAACAACAATAACAATAATAATGATTATGATTATTCAAAGATAACCAATAGGTTCTCTCTCTCTCTCTCTCTCTCTCTCTCTCTCTCTCTCTCTCTCTCTCTCTCTCTCTCTCTCTCTCTCTCTCTCTCAGATAAATTGTCCTAGAGAGTACAGGTAAGAATCATAACCTGCTGCGCTTGATGGAAAGCATTCTGGGACGCAGACTCAGCAACGAACACTTCATGAGACTCTGGAATGTTTCCTCTTTCTCATGAAATCAATTTAATAAGTTAATTATAAAGTAGTTCAAGGAAGGTATGCCACGAATCCTTGAGAAAGGTATAGGCAATCAAATTAACATTCGAACATAATCTGTCTCCAAATTCAATAATAGCTTCTCACAATGTAGAAAAAAATATTCGTAAAAATATGTTAGAAAAATTAATGCTTTATTAACCTTCAAATTGATTTCTGAATATAATTAATTCCTGTTTCAATGCTTCATCCTTTTCAGCTTGGAGGCAAAGCTCACCCAGGCAGCATAAATGATGGATTAACGTCTACTGGTACAGTTAATCATAAAAAGTACTTCGATTTCGAAAATTAAATGACACATGAATTGTCGGAGACTAGAAGGATCGTTTCTTTCTGTGGAGAGTTGATTATAAAAAGTATCTTGATATTGTGCAAGTTAGCAAGATAAGCAGCTTTTACCACTTGTTAGAAAAAAGTTAAAGCTATGTGGATCTTATAAAAATGGAAGCTCATTAAATTCTGAATCTAGATAAAGGTTAATAAATTGAAAGCCAAGCGATATCAATCATCATCATCATCATCATCATCTCCTCCTACTCCTATTGACGCCAAGGGCCTCGGGTAGATATCACCAGTCAGAGATTTGAGACACTTGTCTTCCTGAAAACGATGGGTGAACTTCTTTAAAAGACACCAGCTCCATTCCATTACTATGGACTTCTGTATTTCCTTCTGTATTTCGTTACACGAACGAGGTTAGGCCTCTACAACTATTGTCTCATGTAAGTCGGCGCTAACTTGATCCACACACCAACATGTGAATGTATTTTTGGTAGCCCAAGTCCAACTGGTTTGTAATGTCTATTTTTCCTCAAACCTGTGAAGTTCACTTGGATTTAATACTTGTGTTTATAAAGTAGTTCCATAATCAATGACTAAAACTGAATTTAGGATATAAACACATATTTATAATGATTCCTTTTATTACAGATCACCAAATGTTACCATAGGCATCAATTTATGGATTGTAAGGTAGGTATAAAAACTTTAAAAAACCGTAATTTTAAACTGAAATTCTCCGAAAAATATATTTTTTTCTCAGCCGTATTCTAGTAAAATACAGGCGAACTTAATTTTCACATACTTTGTTATTATCTTTCACGGGTTTGCGACCGTAATATCACTCCTTTACGTCAATATATTCGTTTGTAAAACAGTAAATGCCTGGCAACAATTATTCCAGGATTTCCACCGTCTTTTTTATGCAAATTGTTAACAGTATAGAGCAAAACGCTTCCGCTATCAACAATATTGGCTTCGTTTCCTTTTAACTGAATAATAATAGAAATTATTTAGAGATCGTTGAAGTCAAAATTAATTGGGGAAACAAACATTTATCATAAAATAATTGGAATTCCGCACGTTTTGGCAGTTGTTAATAGTTTTTTGGGCGTTTTTATATTAGAAAGCATTTCCATAAAACAATGGTCAAAATGAAACTCGAATGATTTTAATGGTTGGTTTAAAGGCCTTCACATTAGTAATTGCTCTTTCATGTTACTATAAAAATTCATGTATAATAATCAAAGACTATATTTTCACTGGCCATATTGGTTTTGGCTAATTTTTCATGGCCAGAAAAATCGACCCCACATAAAGGTGGGGAAAGATACAGACAAGTAAGAAGAAGAAGAAGAATCAAAAACTCTATTCGGATAGTAGGTTTTTGAAGAAATAGTTTACTTGTGTCATATTTCAAGTAGCAACATATGATTGATAGTGAGCTGCCTCTTCAGCAGTGTTGATAAAGGGAGCTTCAGATGAAATGAACAATTTAAATTCTGTTATGATTATATAGAATATGATTTGTATCACTAGTATTAGTCATCAATTTTATTTATCAGTAAAGATATATATATATATATATATATATATATATATATATATATATATATATATATATATATATATATATATATATATATATATATATATATATATATATATATATATATATATATATATATATATATATATATATATATATATATATATATATATATATATATATATATATATACTGTATATATATATATATATATATATATATATATATATATATATATATATATATATATACGTCTTGTGAATAGTTTTACGAAAGCAAAGGAGGATTAATTTGTATCCAGTGAAAACACAAGATAAAAATTTGCATAACTAAGTAACAGTTATGATTGATAAATTTTTGTTTTTATCTTTCGATTATGATACTAATATCAATTAACCACTTAGCTGAAATCTTAGTATTCCAAAACCTTTATTATAATGAAATATAATTCGTATTTCTTCAAAAATAATCCAGAAGGTAATTTTGTAAATGTGTGTGCTTGAATTCAACAGGTGAAATGAATAAATCTCTAAAGTGAAAAATTAAATCTTAGATAACCAAGATTAATGATTATCGTTATAAAATCGGGTTAAAAATGAAAAAAAAAATTAATGTAATTTACAATTCGTCCAAAATTGTCGAGAAGCTAATTTTGTATATGTGTGTACATGAATTCAACAGGTGAAATGAATAAATCTCTGAGGTGAGAATTTAGATTTTAGATATCTAAGATCAAGAATTATCGTTACAAAATAGAGTTAAAATTGAAAGATAAAATATTATCTGTAATTCATGAAAACTGATCCAAAAAAGCTAGTTTTGTATAAGTGTTTGTACATGAATTTAACAGGTGAAATGAATAAATCTCTATGGTGAGAATCTTGATTTTACATATCCAAGAACTAGAACCATCATCACAAAACGTGGTTATAACTACACTGTTAAAAAAAAAAAAACTGTAATTTTAATCGGAAATTTTCCGTAAAAATAAACGTCCTCAGCCATAACTTAGTAAAATGCACGCGACCGTAATTTTATCCTACTTTGTTATTATCTTTATACGGGTTGGTGACCGTAATATCACTCCTTTACGTCAATATATCCGTTTTTAAAACGGTAAAAGCCTGGCAAAATTTATTCCTTAACCTTTACCGTTTTTACGGAAATCTTTTAACAGTGTGAAATAGGAATACTGTAAATGAACTTTGATTAAATCAAACTTAGAAGTTGGGCAATATATATATATATATATATATATATATATATATATATATATATATATATATATATATATATATATATAATTAGGCACCATGGTGTGCTAGGAGTCAAAGACAGAGCATTGTACCTTAAAATCAGAGGTCTTACACCATTAGGCATCAACCCAAAGAGGTTGAAATTAGTTTTTTAATACAAACCTAAAAAAAAAAGCAGGATATATGGAATATCATAAAAACCATAAAATTTACTAATATATTATTCAGGAAGCAAAATGATCACTAATGTATATAAGAAAAACTATAATGAAGAATCATTTAATGAAAAACAATCAGGGAATTAATTTGTGGATGATTTAAGAGTTTTAAGATCAAATTTCCATTTTTATGAAAAGTATTTGCAATATCAGAATTATCTCTTTTTAAACATTGTTCTTCTTATTAGAAAATAGAGATGAACGAAGCTATCTTCTGGAATTAATATTATTATTATTATTATTATTATTATTATTATCCAAGCTACAACCCTAGCTGGAAAAGCAAGATACTATAAGCCTAAGGGCTCCAATAGGAAGAATAGCCCAGTGAGGAAAGGAAATGAGGAAATAAATAAATGATGAGAACAAATTAATAATAAATCATTCTTAAAACAGTAACAACGTCAAAACAGATTTGTCATAGTTAAACTATAAAAAGACTTATGTCAGCCTGTGCAACATAAAAATGTTTGCTGCAACTATGAACATTTGAAGACCAATTAGGGAAAAATCATTCTTTGTAAAGATGACTTCATTATAGAAACTATCATTCCATCAGACGTATCTCGTTCCAGTCAATGACGATCAAGATATGAGTTAGTCATTCCCTTATGGACGATCGTAAATCAAAGACAAGCAATGTATTTCCTTTCCATTTATTATCTCCAGCAGGGGAGAGATGAAGCTGGCCATCTCCCGCCGATATAGACTCTGTCAGTGTTGCAATCAACGGAACCAGGGCAAAAGCATCGTGCAAACTTTCATATTTCAGGATAACTGTCATGCGAGAGTTTAGTGAATTAGGAGAGCTGTCAAGAGAGAGTGTAGTGAATTCTAAGAATTATAAAGAGAGAGTTTAGTGAATTCTGAGAACTGTCAAGCAAGGGTTTAGTGAATTCTTTGAACAGTTAAGCAAGAGTTTAGTGGATTCTGATAACTGTCAAGCGAGACTTTTGTAAATTCTAATTACTGACTTGCGAGAGTTTAGTGAATTCTGAGGCATATCAAGAGAGAGTTTAGTGATTTCTAAAAACTGTCAAGCGAGACTTTAGTGAATTCTGAGAACTATCAAGAGAGAGTTTAGTGAATTCTGAGAACTATCAACAGAGAGTTCAATGAATTCTGAGAACCATCAAGAGAGAGTTTAGTGGATTCTGATAACTGTCAAGCGAGACTTTAGTGAATTCTGAGAACTATCAAGAGAGAGTTTAGTGAATTCTGAGATCTATCAAGAGAGAGTTCAGTGAATTCTGAGAACTATCAAGAGAGAGTTTAGTGGATTCTGATAACTGTCAAGCGAGACTTAAGTGAATTTGAGAACTGTCAAGCGAGAGTTTTGTGAATTTCTAGAACACTTAAGCGAGAGTTTAGTGGATTCTGATAACTATCAAGCGAGACTTTAATGAATTCTGAGAACTATCAAGAGAGAGTTTAGTGAATTCTGAGAACTATCAAGAGAGAGTTTAGTGAATTCTGAGAACTATTAAGAGAGAGTTTAGTGAATTCTGAGAACTATCAAGAGAGAGTTTAGTGAATTCTGGGAATCATCAAATAAGGACATAGTGAAGTCAATTTCTGAATACTGGGAAGAACTCTGGATGATCATACAAAAATAATAAGACACAAAATTAAGTCTCTTCATATAACATTGCTCACTAAACGACTACTGGAAATCGTATTGAAGTAATTAACAACAAAGATGAAAACAAAGGTATTTGATTTTCTTATTGATCCAAACAAGAAATATAAATGTTTTCTCTCATGATGAGGAAAGCTATACTAGTCAGGGCCTTCCATAATAGGATGGTTTTCTGTGAGCATTCAGACGATAGTCTCCCACCACCACAAAACCGCATTGGGCTGCGTGGTGATGAAAATTTGCCAAACCCGGGCAAGAATTAAGATATGTCTAAAGCTTTTGTTTTGCAATGAACTAGAACGGCTCCATTTGCTGTTTCTTATATATATATATATATATATATATATATATATATATATATATATATATATATATATATATATATATCGATAGATAGATAGATAGATAGATAGACATAGATATATATAGATATAGATATATATATATATATATATATATATATATATATATATATATATATATATATATATATATATATATATATATATATATATAAATATATACATATACATACAGTATGTATATATATATATATATATATATATATATATATATATATATATATATATATATATATATATATATATGGTGCTAGAATAGAAATATCTCCCAAAGTCTCAGTATGTGATCATTGCTGACTTTGCATCCCTGATTTTTCTTCTTTGAACCCTGCAGATGATAATTCTCATATTCACTTGCTGGACTGAGGTGATCTTGATCAGGAGTGAACCATGTTCTTGCAATTATGACTCACGTGATGCAACAATCAGAACCATACCCATTATGCCAGAAGAAAGGAAAATGTTTCTGTATTACAACATCTATTTTAACTTTTCCATGAGGTAAGGAATTATGAAACTTACATCCATTAATATCTCTATTTTTATTTTTGGTGTCATAATAATCCTTATGACATATATAAAGGGTTAGTAACCTATTGTATAGAATTGATGAAGTCATGAGCATTTTTCCCTTTCATAGAGCTGCCAACCCTAATAATATAGACTAGTGAAAATATTGAATTTGTTCACCTTATAGGTTTAAAGGTCACAAAAATATGGCAGAGACTAACTATATACAGTATACATATGATCAGAACCCAAACCCTTTCCACTCAAGCTGAGATAAGGGAAGGGCCAGGCAATAACAGCTGAGGACTTGGAATGTTGACCTATAGGTTCCCTCAAACATCCTATCCTTAGCTCACAAGGATTGTGAAGTTTGCTGATACTAAAACAAACTATCAAGCTTGAGTAGGAATTGAACCCCAGTCTGTCAGATTGCCAGGCTGGGATAATTTCAATAGGTTGGCAAAACCCTCATGTTTCTAGTGTGTTAGCAGACCAACGGGGGAGAGGATGCGACTGCTGTTGTGTGAGCACAAGACCATCATAAGTTAAGCAACCTTAGTGTATGCTATCTGATGATAAGGAATACTATATCAAGTTTAAGCCTTGTGACGGGACAGACCTTACCCTCCCTCAACGTTTGATGAGAACAGTTATAAAAGTATTTTTTCGCGATGAAATAGCCGGAGTCAATATCATTATTATCATTACTGCTTACCAAGCCACAACCATAGCTGGAAAAGCGTGATGCTATAAGCCCAAGGGTTCCAACAGGGAAAATAGTACGATGGGGAAAGGAAATAAGGATATAAACTACATTAAAAACTAAACTTTCACACATCAACGAAATCCATAGCTTTCAAACTGTAGGCTACTACAGTCGGAAGGCTGTGGGTTTCGTTAAGTGAAATCAAGATAAAATAATATCCTTTGTGCTTATTGACAATGAACGTTGCACAAACATTAAGTTTCCTTCTTCCAATCTGTGCACTATGTCTTAATGTGAGGGATTGCATTGATTAACATCATAATCCATAAGAAAGGTGGACTCCAGGCTTCTAGCGTAGCTTTCAACATTATACCCCTTGTACTGTATGGACACGAGTCGTAATGTTACAATGAAACCATATCCAAAAGATTATGTAGATTTGGAAACAAAGCCCTAAGAAGAATATTGGGAATTAAATGGCAGGACAGGATTAAAAATTATGGGTACATAGAGATGGTCTGGGCATGCTCTTTGCACCCCCCCCCCCCCCGCCAAACTTTCAAGTGGGCTCTACAAGGCCCTAGAAGAGTTGGAAGACCCAGGCCTAAATGGCTGAAGACTATGAAGCGTGAAGTAGGAGATGATAAGTGGAGAAGTATTGATTTGTAAATTCAAAATGCAGACGACTGGTGAAATATAACCGAGGTTCTTTGCGTCAATAAGTGTAGGTGGAGATGATGATGATGATGATTTTAGAAATTATAATCATGAAGGAATCTTTGTATAGTAAGAAGTGTAATAAAACAAAATAGGAAACATAGACCTTGAAGATTTTATTTATCTAATTTTACCAACCAGGAGCACTCAATGTGAGTATCTTTTATCAATTTAGGAAACTTTTGGGGGCGATACTTATAGTATTTGAACTAATCATTAATAAATTCATAATAATCTAGTCATTTGATACTTGTGAGAATTTAAATATACCTACCCGAGACCTACATTTACTCAGGAAGTTTTTATTTTTTCCAATTCTCGTATTTTATATCGTTTATAAATCAGTCATCCGGGCTTTTAATCTCACCTCAGAAAATCAATCATCTATGCAACTAAACTTAAAATATATTTCTTTATTACTTCCCAGTTATATTTACTTTGTTGCTTCCCGATTTCCTCTCCAATTAGGCTGCTTTCCTTTTTTTATATACTACTACTACTACTACCACTACTACTACTACTACTACTACTACAACTTCTAACTACTACTACTACTACTACTACTTATAATAATAATAATAATAATAATAATAATAATAATAATAATAATAATAACAGAAATATATTTGGTATAATTGTATAGGTAAAATATTGGTTGACCAATAAATTTAAAGGAATCGTAATGTTTACAATGTTAGCCATGACGGCAAAAGGGCTGCCAACCGCAGAACCCCAAAAATATGGTAAATTCAGGACATTATGTTAAAATATCAGCTCTAGAAAGATTCAAGTAATAAGTATTTGGTAAACTATTTTTTATTTTATGGTAAACACCCATAATTAAAGTTTATTTGTTTAAAACCCCTCAATCCATTTAATGTTTATGTTGGACACTCTGGAACCCCATCGACAAGATGCAATTCGTATTCAGTATAGCCAGAATTGTTATTGAGAATATCCTATAAACTTTTATATAAATTTCTTAATGATCGAAGTTCAAACTTTCTGGTTATGGAAATAAATAAATCTTACAAAAATCTTAACATACATACATTGGGATTTTTTTAATTCGATTTCTTGAATGAAGGGACAATAGTTTTTTATTATTATTAAATGACTCGCTAATTTCTCAAATTCTCTTCACTATCAGTAGTTAATCCGTTAGTAAAATAATACCATAGGGTTATAATAACCTTATAATTCTTCAAATTGAACTTAAATCGATGCAAAATACGCTAAAAGTAATACAACCCTGAAATTAAATTCCGTCTATATCTTTTCACTATAGTAATCTTTTTAGGTTATTCGGTTTGTAAATAATTTCTGTATTTATCACTGCTTCCATTCCTGTAATGAATCAATATAAACTACTGATATAAATCATGGGTTTTACGTAAATAAACAAGCACTCAAGTTGTGTCTGTTTGATATATTTTGTCCGTTTAAAAGTTAAAAGAATGATACGATTACGTCCCTTTCTATGGAGGAATTGGGGATGCCAACGTTTCCTAACTCGAAAGGGGAAGAATTATACTAAATATTTGGCCTATTGAGTTTATAACTATATCATGAAATGATAACCCTAATAAATGTTCCTCATTTCACACAATAATAAATTTTAGTTTATTTTCTCATTATGAAATATTCCATCGAAATACCTTGTTGGCAACTTTGAACCCCCTTTGCATCAACAGTTCAATTTTACCAGAATTGAAGCTCAAAATTTCCTTGTAAAGTTTTTAGTTTTTCTCAAATAACGCCATAGTTAGATTATCTGATTATGAATATTGCCTATATTATCTACATTCACCATAATGTATATATATTGAAAACTTAGCATGCAATTTTATTGTGAATTATACTATAGTTTTTTCGAGGAATGCCACAATTTACCCTAGTTCTTAAGTTCCCAATAGATGGCCTCAGTGAGGTCATTTTTGAGAATAATTTATTAGAAATTTCCGCTATGTAGGAATGCAATGGGAGTTACCTGTTGATGCCTTAGCCAATAGGAACTCAGCCATATGGTGCCTAAGCCAATGGGAACAAAGTGCCGGCTCCCTGTTAACAAATTGCAGTTTGCTGCTTCGATTACGTAAAAGTCTAAAGACCAGTTCAGGAAATACCATTAAAAGTGTTAACTTTTTCTTTTCTTATGGATATTTTTTGATCGATAGCTATAAATCCTTTAAATATTATGGGTTCTCTATATCATTTAATACTTCAAAAGCTCAAACTTGCTGCAAATTTATTCATGTTGAAGAGCTGACATATGTCTTTTTATAGTTTATATATGAAATATCTGTTTTGACGTTGTTACTGTTTGTAGAATATTATTTTAATTGATCATTATTTCTCATATATATTTATTTCCTTATTTCCTTTCAACACTTGATCTTATAGCATCTTGCTTTTCCGGCTAGGGTTGTAGCTTAGATAACAATAATAATAAAAATAATAATAATAAAAATAATATTACAAGATTGCACATTAACCTATACTAAGCAAATATTCGTAATCAAATTCTTGCCCAGAGGCTTGAACCTCTGGAGGTAAGTTCATAAAACTATTGACATTTTTATAGGTTCCTTATTTACTGTTTTAAATTACAATTGTATTAATATCGAAAATTAGTTTCAATAGACTGTTCAGTTTCATTTAAAATCCAACATATTTATAATTATATGAAAAGGATGACAAAAATGTTCATTCCAAGTTTACTTTGATGATGAACACTTAAGTTATTTGGGAGTTCCAGTGATTTTTTTGTTTTGTTTTATTAGATTGAAATATCCTATTTCCAATTTCATTGTTCAGAATGAGAGCCGAATAGCGACAAAACCATGGATATATCATAAATTGAGAGAGAGAGAGAGAGAGAGAGAGAGAGAGAGAGAGAGAGAGAGAGAGAGAGATCATCTGTTGAATATTAATTTATCAAAAGTGATATGTCTCTCGGTTCCTAGTCTACTGCAGGACAAATGACCCAGGCATCTAAATTTCTGTCTAGGGTTTGATAAGTTTTCATCAGCCTGCTGGCAAGTGCGGATTGGTGATGGTGGAAGACTTTTGCCTGATCGCCCAGAGCAAACCAACCCAGTATTGGTTCCCGTGACTAGTACAGCTTTCCTCATTATGGCGATACACAAGTTAAGATATCCTCTCTTAAAAAGTGATACACACACACACACAAACACACACACATAGATACATACATATATATATATATATATATATATATATATATATATATATATATATATATATATATATATATATATGTGTGTGTGTGTGTGTGTGTGTATTTATGTATCAATATATATATATATATATATATATATATATATATATATATATATATGTGTGTGTGTGTGTGTGTGTATTTATGTATCAATATATATATATATATATATATATATATATATATATATATATATATATATATATATATATATGTATGTATGTGTGAGTGTGCGTGTATTTATATATATACACATATATATATATATATATTTATATATATATATATATATATATATATATTATATATATATATATATATATATTCCATTTAAAGGGAGAGGGATATAGAGTGCTTGAGTCAAGGCTTTGGGCTTCAATCTGGCTTATAGTTTTCATGTATGCGTGTATCTATCACAAGGAGGTTATCAAACCTTCTCCGTCTATCCTGCATCCCTCTGA
The DNA here is from genome assembly GCF_036898095.1 of Palaemon carinicauda. Classification (NCBI taxonomy): domain Eukaryota; kingdom Metazoa; phylum Arthropoda; class Malacostraca; order Decapoda; family Palaemonidae; genus Palaemon; species Palaemon carinicauda. The sequence continues at coordinate 180,710,177 of NC_090730.1, forward strand.
CCGTGGTACAGTTGCTGTTGTATTAAATCTAAGCACATGTTGTATATCTGTATTTTGTCCTTCCATGCATCTGTTGCTTCAGTGGACTGGAATTTAATTACTGATTATTTCTCATGAATTTGCCTTTCGTCTTCAGATTGGGTAGGTCCATATTATCATTATTATTATTATTATTATTATTATTAGTAGTAGTAGTAGTAGTAGTAGTAGTAGTAGTAGCATTGTTATTACTATTATTATTATTTTTATTTCAATTATTATTATTATTTAATATTATTATCATTATTATTGTTATTATTATTATTTTTATTTTTTTATCATTATTATTATTATTATCATTATTATTATTATTATTAATATTATTATCATTATTATTATTATTATTATTATTATTATTATTATTATTATTGTTATTATTATTATTATTATCATTAACTAAGTTACAAACCTACCTTGAAAAGCAAGATGCTATAATTACGCAAATTAAAGAACATAAAAAGCTTCATTATCCATCCTCAAACCCCGTCAAGTTTGTGACCCAAAAATAGATTCTAAAGTGAATCTCCTCAAAAATGAGGAAAGCGCTTGAGCGTATTCTTAGAATTCCTCCTTAAGGGTTTTCTTGGATGAAAGTAGAGAACTTATTTGCTTTACAAATTTGTATTTACTTGATATCTATATACATCCTCTGAATACACTTCTAACCCTAAAATTTGGAGTTATTAATCTCCCTCTCTCTCTCTCTCTCTCTCTCTCTCTCTCTCTCTCTCTCTCTCTCCAAATTTACATTCAACTGATATATTCCTCGGAAGTTAAAAAAATACAGAGCACTCATAACCTAAGCTAGTTTCCACTCTCTCTCTCTCTCTCTCTCTCTCTCTCTCTCTCTCTCTCTCTCTCTCTCTCTCTCTCTCTCTCTCTCTCTCTCTCCCCGAATTGGCATTCACTTGATATGTTTTTCAAAGTTAAAAAACCATAGCACTTATAACCTCAGACAGTTTCAACTCTCTCTCTCTCTCTCTCTCTCTCTCTCTCTCTCTCTCTCTCTCTCTCTCTCTCTCTCTCTCTCTCTCTCTCCGAATTTGCATTCACTTGATATGTTTTTCAAAGTTAAAAAACCATAGCACTTATAACCTCAGCTAGTTTCAACTCTCTCTCTCTCTCTCTCTCTCTCTCTCTCTCTCTCTCTCTCTCTCTCTCTCTCCTCTCCTCTCTCTCTCTCTCTCTCTTTGTCTATTCACAGAATCCTCTGTCGTTTGAAATAGCTTAAGGAGAGCCGACCTTGTTCCTGCACATCTCCCTTCTTGAGAGTCTCCTTCAACGTCCTTCACTCCTTCATTGCAGGACTCTCTTGCTCCTTTGCAGTCACTGACTTTTCTTCCTCTCATCCAAATGATGAATGGTCTTTCTGCTCATCTTTACATAGTTGCATCTTTTATGAGACATATTATAATTGTTAATTATTTTGTTTTCCTTCTTCTCCAGGAGTTTTCAACATTTTGCTGTAAATTCTTTTTCGAGATTATATTTATATTAAATTTTCTTATTGAGGTGTATTTGCACTGATCCCCGGGTGCCCTTTTAGCTCGGAAAAGTTTCCTACTCGGTGATTGGTTGGATAGAATAATTCCAACCTATCAGCTAGTAGGAAACTTTTCCGAGCTAAAAGGGCACCCCTCGAAGTCAGTGCAAATATGACCCATTAAAGAAATTATTATAGTTTTACCTGGCTTTCATTTCTCTTTTAGATCCTCCTTCCAACTTCATTGGCGGAGGTAAGTATCCTTTTTTATATATATTCATTACACGGCAAACTTTTTGATAGGAAAACGTATTATTATTATTATTATTATTATTATTATTATTATTATTATTATTATTATTATTATTATTATTATTATTATTATTATTATTATTATTACTTACAAACTTACAGCCCCAGTTAGAAAAGCAGGATGCTATAAGCCCAGGGGCTCCAACAGGGAAAATACCATATCACCCATATCTTAGCTGTGTCTTAATATTCATATGATTTTAAAGGTTCATTTTGGTGCCTTCGTAGATTTTAGTTCTCTAAAAATGTAGACAACTTCTTCAAAGTGAGAAGGCGTCACTCAGAACAGGATATAATACATCTCTCTCTCTCTCTCTCTCTCTCTCTCTCTCTCTCTCTCTCTCTCTCTCTCTCTCTCTCTCTCTCTCTCTCTCATATGCAGAATATTTTGATAACTATTTGTTGGTTAATATCATACATAAAGGCGTGTCCTCTACAGACTTTAAACCACTAATACATACATAAATACACATACATCCATACATACATACACTGTTGAAAAACCATAATTTTACTCGGAAACTCTCCGTGAAAATATACTGTTCTCAGCCGTATTTCAGTAAAATATAGGTAACTGTATTTTACAATTCTTTATTATTATATTTTACAGGTTGGTAACCGTAATCTCCTTCTTTACGTCAATATGTCGTTTTTTAAACGGTAAATTCCAGGCAACATTTAACAGTGTACATACATACATACATACATACCATGAAACCTGGTTACTTATTGACTTACTTTAAAGATGCTTTTCTGGTCCTATACAGCAGGGGAACCCTACTTTCTATAGGACCTCCATAATCACTTTATCATGTTAGCTCCAAAACATTCAACATTTTTACATACATACATACGTACGAATATACATTCTTTCCTGTGATATACGTCATTGATATCAAACTTGTTTTCGCTTCTTATCAGTACGACGGGAAATTTCATGTTACATGTTTCCCACGGTCACTGATTTTAGGGTACAGAGCTTACCAAAGTTATGCTTCAGTTGCCAGCGACAACCGTCTCGGGTCGGGTGTTGTTCTTAACGTTTTGAAACGTATTTACAAACATTTAGTCCATTTGCAGAGCTTATCAAACATTAAGCTTCAGTTGTCAAAGACAACAGTAAGGCTTTAGGTGTTGTTCATAACTTTTTGAAACGTATTTACAAATGTTTAGACCTTGTACAGAGCTTAAAAAACGTCAAGTTTCAGTTGTCAGAGACAACAGTCACGCGTTGGGTGTTGTTCTTAACGTTTTGAAACTTATTTACAAATGTTTAGACCTTGTACAGGGCTTATCCGTCGTTAAGCTTCAGTTGCCAGAGACAACAGTCTCGGTTCGGGTGTTATTCGTAACGTTTTGAAACGTATTTACAAACTTTTTAGACTTTGTACAAACGCAAGACTATGAAGACATTTCACAAAGCAGTCATCGTTATTTATACCATTTTTTCATCTGTGCAATTTAAAAAGTCAGTTGGAGAAAGTCACTGTGATGTGGGAACGAATTCCGTAGATCGAGTTCTAATAACTTCCAGTCCTGAGAAATGCACTTTTGGCGAAAACAGACCTGACGCTGATACTTCTTGTCAGAGATATTCATCACTATTAAGTTTGTGCTGTGATGTCCCTTCAAGCCAAGATTTTATTAATTTTAGGCTGCCTCTACCAGGACATCGTAAGAAAGAAGAATTGAGGAGTGTAGAGGAAAAACAATATTGTGTGTGCGTTCTTGAAGGCAGTACCGATCTAACCTGTAAGGAAAGTTTGAAAGCATCTGAAATAATAATTCGATCTCAGAGTTATTTTTTCACTCTGTTCATGACATCGGGTTTTCAGTACATTCAGACGTCCCTCGAAATTTCAGGCTGCCAAAAAGAAAATATTCTCCGGGGTAATTTTTCCCTAGAAAGTGGCCCATTAAAGACACATACGGACAACGTTCAATTTCACCCAATAAGCCTCTATTATATGAGGAAATCAGATGGGTCTCACGCTTACGACTGCTGGATTGAAACCCTGAATAGTTTCGAAATTCAAGATACATTCGAAAAATGTGGATGGTTTCATGCATTCGAGATTAAGATTGTGGGCTGTCAACTCCACCCTACCAATTGTATGTATCAGCCACCAGAAGAGTCTACAATTACATCTGCTAATGAAACTGATACTCTCCTGGAAATCACAAAGCTAGAAATGACACTGGAAGAACATATTTATGGAAACGGTACGCAACTGATGGCCTTAATCTACATCCTGGTCATCATTTGTCTTTCATTGATAATTGCAATTGTGAATCTGATCTTAGTTGTACAACAGAGGTGATGTGTGAAGAGTTAAAAAAAAAAAAAGCTGAAAATAGAAATATTTAAAAGTTACCTTCATTAGAGTTTCAGTAATGTTCTCAGATCCAAATCTTAAGAATAATTTGTTGCAATTGTGAATTTGATCTTAGTTGTGCAACAGTTGTGATGTGCGAAGAGTTGAATAAAAAAAAAAGCTGAAAATAGAAATATTTTGAAATTATCTTCAGTAAAGTCACAGTAATGTTCTCAGGTGTTGACCTTAAAGGTTTAAAGGTCACTCATGAATGGCAGAGGCAAGGGACAGTGATATTGCCCTAGCAATCGGGACAATGCCCTAGAGACTGACCATATAATATATGATCAGCGCCCAAGCCTCCTCTCCATCCAAGCTAGGACCAGGGAGGGTAGGGCAGTGGCTGCTGATCACTCAGCAGATGGACCTATAGGCTCCCCAAACCCCCCAAACTTAATCGCACTAACGAGTCTGAACGGGACTCAAACTCCAGTCTGGCAAGCACCAGACAGAGACGTTACCAATTAGGCCACAACACCATTTGTCTTTTATTGATATTTGGAATTGTGAATTTGATCTTAGTTGTGCAACAGATATGATGTTTGTGAAGTGAAAAAAAGAGCTGATAATATAAATAATCAGAAATTATCTTCATTACAGTCCCAGTAATGTTTTCTTGCATGCAGTGTGGAAAATTAAGGTTCCCGTTATGTACTGGGGTAATTTGAAGTTTATATCATATGTCCTTCCCATCTAGTAAACCTTATAAAATAATATATTATATCTATCTATTTATTTAACAAGGCACGTCCCCCAATTTTAAGTGGTAGCTGACATAAAGATAACGAACAAAAGGGTACTTTTCCTCTCTTTGCTCTTCCCAGCCTGACGAGGCATTAAACAGCTTGGTTGGTACTGTTAGGGGGTGAAAGCCCAATCTGCCCCGTTATCCTCCACAAATGAAGATTCATATACAGAAATCCCTATTGCTGCTACCTAAGCGGTCACCAAGACGACTGGAGGACACACACACGCACACCCAGAGTGACCGGACAGCACCTCCGGAAGGGAGGTCTTTGACTTAACTCCATAGAGCCGCCGGCTGGAGTTCCTGTCCGGTTAATCTGCTTGTGTACGTGTGTTTCCTCCAGTCGCCTT
>NC_090730.1:180731839-180746839 GCF_036898095.1 Palaemon carinicauda
CTACCTACATACATACATACACTCTTAAAAACGTAATATTAATCGGAAATTCTCCGTGAAAATATACTGTTCTCAGCCGTATTTCAGTAAAATATAGGCAACTGTATTTTACAATTCTTTGTTATTATCTTTTACAGGTTGGTCACCCTAATCTCCTTTACGTCAATATGTCCTTTTTTAAACGGTGAATGCCAGGCAACATTTAACAGTGTACATACATACATACATACATACACACCATGAAACTTAGTTACTTACTTACTTTACAGACTGCTTTTCTGGTCTTATACATTAGGGGGACCTTACTTTCTTAAGGATCTCCATAATCACTTTATCATGTTACCTCGTAAGCATTCAACATTCTTACATACATACATACACACATAGATTCTTTCCTGTGATATACGTCATTGATATCAAACTTGTTTTCGCTTCGTATCAGCGCGACAGGAAATATCATGTGATGTGTTTCCCACAGTCACTGAACTTACAGTACGCATCAGTAGTCAACGACAACAGTCTCGGGTCGGGTGTTGTTCTTAACGTTTAGAAACGTATTTACAAACGTTTAAACCTTGCACAGAGCTTATCAGGAGTTACGTTTCAGTTGCCAGCGACAACAGTCTTTTGCCGGGTGTTGTCACAACGTTTCAAAACAAATTTACAAACGTTTAGTCCTTATACAGAGCTTATCAAACATTAAGCTTCGGTTGACAAAAACAACAGTAACGTTTTAGGTGTTGTTCGTAACATAATAAAACGTATTTACAAACGTTTTAGACCTTGTACAAACGCAAGACTATGAAGGCATTTCACAAAGGAGTCATTGTTATTTATACCATTTTTTCATCTGTGCAATTTAAAAAGTCATCTGGAGAAAGTCACTGTAAAGTGGGAACGAATTCCGTAGTTCGAGTTCTATTATCTTCCAATCCTGAGAAATGCACTTTTGGCGAAAACAGACCTGACGCTGATACTTCGTGTCAGAGATATTCATCACTATTGAGTTTGTGCTGTGATGTCCCTTCAAGCCAAGATCTTAATAATTTCAGGCTGCCTCTACCAGGACATAGTAAGAAAGAAGAATTGAGGAGTGTAGAGGAAAAACAATATTGTCTGTGCGTTCTTAAATAAAGTACCAAACTATCATTAACCTGTAAGGAAAGTTTGAAAGCATCTGAAATAATAATTCGATCTCAGAGTCATTTTTTCACTCTGTTCATGACATCGGGTTTTCAGTACATTCAGACGTCCCTCGAAATTTCAGGCTGCCAAAAAGTAAATATTCTCCGGGGTAATTTTTCCCTAGAAAGTGGCCCATTAAAGACTTATACAGACAACGTTCAATTTCACCCAATAAGCCTCTATTATATGAGGAAATCAGACGGGTCTCACGCTTACGACTGCTGGATTAGAACCCTGAATACATCCGAAATTCAAGATACATTCGAGAAATGTGGACGGTTTCATGCATTCGAGATTAAGATTATGGGCTGTCAACTCCACCCTAGCAATTGTATGTCCCAGCCACCAGAGGAGTCTACAATTACATCTGCTAATGAAACGGATACTCTTCTGGAAATCACAAAGCTAGAAATGACACTGGAAGAACATATTTATGGAAACGGTGCGCAACTGATGGCCTTAATCTACATCCTGGTCATCATTTGTCTTTCATTGATAATTGCAATTGTGAATCTGATCTTAGTTGTGCAACAGAGGTGATGTGTTTGACAAGTAAAATAAAAAGCCTGAAAATAGAAATATTTAAAGGTTATCTTCATTAGAGTTTCAGTAATGTTCTCAGATCCTAATCTTAAGCATGATTTGTCTTTTATTGATAATTGGAATTGTATATTTGATCTTAGTTATACAACAGTGGTGATGTGGGAAGAGTTAAAAAATTGCTGAAAATAGAAATATTAAGAAATTATCTTCATTAAAGTCCCACCAATGTTCTCAGGTGTTGATCTTAAGCACCATTTGTCTTTTATTGATATTTGCAATTGTGAATTTGATCTTAGTTGTGCAGTAGTGGTGATGTGTAGAGAGTTAAAAAAAAAAGCTGAAAATAGAAATATTTAGAAAATATCTTCAGTAAAATCACATTAATGTTCTCAGGTGTTGACCTTAAAGGTTTAAAGGTTTAAAGGTCACTCATGAATGGTAGAGACAAGGGACAGTGATATTGCCCTAGCAATCGGGACAATGCCCTAGAGACTGACCATATAATATATGATCAGTACCCAAGCCTCCTCTCCATCCAAGCTAGGACCAGGGAGGGTAGGGCAGTGGCTGCTGATCACTCAGCAGATGGACCTATAGTATCCCCATACCCCCCTAAACTTAATTGCACTAACGAGTCTGAACGGGACTCAAACTCCAGTCTGGCAAGCACCAGACAGAGACGTTACCAACTAGGCCACAACACCATTTGTCTTTTATTGATAATTGGAATTGTGAATTTGATCTTAGTTGTGCAACACAGGTGATGTTTGTGAAGTGAAAAAAAGAGCTGATAATATAAATAATCAGAAATTATCTTCATTACAGTCCCAGTAATGTTTTCTTGCATACAGTGTGGAAAATCAAGGTTCCCGTTATGTACTGGGGTAATTTGAAGTTTATATCATATGTCCTTCCCATCTAGTAAACCTTATAAAATAATATATTATATCTATCTATCTATTTAACAAGGCACATCCCCCCATTTTAAGTGGTAGCTGACATAAAGATAAGGAACCAAAGGGTACTTTTCCTCTCTTTGCTCTTCCCAGCCTGACGAGGCATTAAACAGCTTGGTTGGTACTGCTAGGGGGTGAAAGCCCACTCTGCCCCGTTATCCTCCACAAATGAAGATTCATATACAGAAATCCCTATTGCTGCTACCTAAGCGGTCACCAAGACGACTGGAGGACACACACACACACACACACCCAGAGTGACCGGACAGCACCTCCGGAAGGGAGGTCTTTGACTTAACTCCATACAGCCGCCGGCCGGAGTTCCTGTCCGGTTAATCTGCTTGTGTATGTGTGTTTCCTCCGGTCGCCTTGGTGACCGCTGAGGTAGCAGCAGTAGGGAATTCCGTATATGAAACTTCATTTGTTGTGGATAACGGGGACGGATGGGCTTTGCCACCCTATCAGTACCAACCTAACTCGGTTGAATCCCTCGTCAGGTTGGGAGGAGCGAATAAAGGTAAAATCGCCTTTTGTTAATTTTTTTAGGTCGGTTACCCCAAAAATTGGGGGAAGGGCTGACCTGAGGAAGCAGCAGGGCCTACAAGAACTACGTCACAATCGCTCGCCATTCATTCCTATTTTTATCATGCTCCCTTGCCTCTATAACATCTATCCTCTATATTTTATAAAAGAACAAAATCAATCTCACAATAAGTCTATTTATTTCATTCATTTTCCTGTACTTCAAAAATTAATGAGGATATAACGGCAACGAGTTGTTTATTGTTATGGAAAATTTGACTTTGATATTGCTACTATAAAAAAAAATTCATTTTGAAAAATCTAATTTGCTTTGGCTTTAATGACGAGCGAACTGCCTGAAATGTTTGTGCATTTATGGAAAAAAACTCTAATGCTTAGATTTTCTTAAGAAATAATTATAACTATATATATATATATATATATATATATATATATATATATATATATGTATATATATATATATATATATATATATATATATATATATATATATATATATATATATATATATATATATATATACTATATTTATAATTAATGTGTTTATAAACATGAATAACATTGTTAATATTATTTTCTATCTTTAATCTGGTAATAAACATTTGTAATCTTACAATTCATATTTGCATGAATGATTTTATTTCTCATTTTACATATAGTGTTTACAATTGTTTCTCATTTTACATATACTGTGTTTACAATTGTAATTTTTGCTATTAATTTAGATATATTTATAAATAAAAAATGTCATCGTTCCTGAATAACTTTTAAATAAGAGTTTTACACTGTTAAATTGTAGATAATTTTACCTTTATATGAACTTTTATTTGATGTTATCTGTAAATATAAATATTCAATTTATCATATATATAGCTGACAACATTTCAGTAATATATTAAACCTTGTTTTACTCTTGTTAATTGCTGTTCAACTTATAAAGTAAATCTAAAATTTGTCTATTTCTTGAAAGAGATAAATCTTGAATATTTATTATGTTTTTTGATTATCAGGAAGCACAATTTTATATAAGTGTTGGATAACGCAATCTATAAAACATGTTATACTTGATTGCAAGATGATTCTGTACACTATACAAGAATAAATATAATACAATCTTCTGCTTCTTAATAATTGCAATTACGTATTTACATCAATGCACGTGTTATTAGAGACTATAAGGAATAATTCAAATATGTATGCATAGATATAATCAACTAACTAGCAAACTATATATATATATATATATATATATATATATATATATATATATATATATATATATATATATATATATAGTTTGCTAGTTAGTTGATTATATATATGCATACATATTTGATTTATTCCTTACTATATATATATATATATATATATATATATATATATATATATATATATATATATATATATATATACAAATATATATATACATATATATATATATATATATATATATATATATATATATATATATATATATATATATATATATATATATATATATATTTATACATGTAATGTGTTCTTACGTATGTATATATATATATATATATATATATATATATATATATATACATATATATATATATATATATATATATATATATATATATATGTGTGTGTGTGTATATGTACAGTATATATATATATATATATATATATATATATATATATATATATATATATATATATATATATATATATACTGTATATGTGTGTATATACCTTATATATACAAACATATATATATATATATATATATATATATATATATATATATATATATATATATATATGTATATGTATATATATATATATATATATATATATATATATATATATATATATATATATATATATTTCTGGCCACCCTTAGCATCACAGCCACACGCATAGCTACTCAGTCTCTCCCTGGCCCTCGGAGAGGAGTGATACGAAGTAGTAATAACTTGGTGAGAGGGGCTGTAGTTTGGAAAGGAGGACTGTGTAGAAAAGATTTAATCTCTGTGTGTGCATATCTATTTGAATATTCAGACCACGCGCATAATCTCTCCCTGGCCCTCGTGTAGGAGTGATTGGAAGTAGTCATACCTTGGTTAGAGGGGTTGTAGTTAAGAAAGGACGAGTTGGTGGAAAAGATTGACTCTCTGTGTGTGCATATTAATGAATATTCAGACGTCATGTTTGACGGGTTACGCATACTAGTAATATAATTTTTGAACATATATAATATCCAGAAATATAACCTTAAATGTATAAAATTTCCAGTCTGCAATTCATTAATAATTCAATTATCCTTTGGATTAGGAACATCAAATCCTACTCTCCTCCGGAAAGACCCCATTGATACTCCAAGATAATCAATGTGTCCTTTGGGAAAAGGCTTTTGCTGCCTCGATTTCGCAACTGACCTTATCATCCTTTGAAACCTCCTGACGCAGTTCTGATGATAGGGAATGCTATACCATGTTGTGGCCTTGTGAAGAGACAGACCTTAACCTTTCTCAACGTTTGATGATAATAGATATAAAAGTATTTTTCCGCGATAAAATAGCCATTGTCAAGATTAGTATTATCAATATTACTTACAAAGCTACAACCCTTGTTGGAAAATTGAGAGGCTATAAGCCCAAGGGTAACAACAGGAAAAATAGCCCAGTGAGGAAAGGAAATAAGGATATAAACTACATTAAAAACTAAACTTTCATACATCAACCATAGCCTACAGTCGGAAGGCTATGGGTTTCGTTGAGTGAAATCAAGATAAAATAATATCTATTGTGCTTATTGACAATGAACGTTGTATAAACATTAAGTGTCCTTCTTCCAATCTGTGCATTATGTCTTAATGTGAGGGACGTCATTGATTAACATCATAATCCATAAGAAAGGTGGACTCCAGGCTTCCAACGTAGCTTTCAATATTATACCCCTTGTACTGTATGGACACGAGTCGTGATATTACAATGAAACCATATCCAAAAGATTATGTAGATTTGAGAACAAAGCCCTCAGAGAATATTGGTAATTAAATGGCAGGACTGGATTAAAAATGTTGGGTAGATGGAGTTGGTTTGGACATGCTCTTTGCAACCCCCCGAGAGATGGGTTCACCAAACTTTCAAGTAGGCTCAACAAGGCCCTAGAAGAGTTAGAAGATCCAGGCCTAAATGGCTGAGGACTACGAAGCGTGAAGTAGGAGATGATAAGTGGAGAAGTATTGATTTATTAACTCAAAATGCAGACGACTGGTGAAATCTAACCGAGGCCCTTTGCGTCAATAGGTATAGGATGAGATGATGATGATGATGATTTTAGAAATTCTAATCATGAAGGAATCCTTGTACAGCAAGAAATGTAATGAAATAAAACAGGAAACATAAACCTTGAAGATTTTATTTATCTAATTTTTAACAGCCAGGAGCACGCAATGTGAGTATCTTTTATTAATTTAGGAAACTTTTGGGGGCGATACTTATAGTATTTGAACTAATTATTAATAAATTCATAATAATCTAGTCATTTGATACTTGTGAAAACTTAAATATACCTAGACGAAACATATATTTACTCAGGAAGTTTTCATATCTTCCAATTCTGGTACTTTATATTGTTTATAAATAAGATTTCCAGGCTATTAATCTCACCTCAGTAAAAATGCAACTAAACTTAAAATATTTTTCTTAATTTCTTCTCAGTTATATTCGATTTGTTACTCATGATTTCCTCTCCAGTTAGGCTGCTTTACTTTTTGTATATACTACTACTACTACTACTACTACTACTACTACTACTACTACCACTACTACTACCACTACTACTACCACTACTACTACTACTACTACTACTAATAATAATAATAATAATAATAGAAATATATTTGGTATAATTGTATAGGTAAAAAGCTGGTTGACCTAAAAATTTAAAGGAATCGTAATATTTACAAGGTTAGCTATGACTGCAAAAGGGCTGCCAACCGCAGAACCCTAAAATATGACAAATTCATGTCCTCGTGTTATAATATTAGCTCTAGCAATATTCAAGTAATATGTATTTGGTAAACTATTTTTTTATTTTAGGGTAAACACCATAATTAGGGTCTATAATTGAGGTTTATTTATTCAAAATCACTGAGGACATCTAATATGTATGTTGGACACCCTGGAACCCCATCGACAAGATGCGATCGTGCTCAGTATGGCCAGAATTGTCAGCGAGAATATACTATAAACCTTTATTTAAAATTCTTAATGATCCAAGTTCAAACTTTCTGGTTATGGAAATAAAAAAACTTACAACAATCTTAACATATATTCATTGGGAATTTTTTTAATTTGATTTCATGAATGAAGGGACAATAGTTTTTTATTATTATTAAATGACTCGCTAATTTCTTAAATTCTCTCCACTGTCAGTTGTTAATCCTTTAGTAAAATAATATCAAAGGGTTGTAATAAGCTTATAATTCTTCCAATTGAACTTATATCGATGAAAAATACGCTAGAAGTGATACAACACTGAGAATAAATTCTGTTTACATCTCTTCACTATGGTAATCTTTTTAGGTTATTCGGTTTGTAAATAATTGCTGTATTTATCACTGCTTCTATAGCTGTAATGTATCAATATAAACTACTAATTTAAAGCATGGCTTTTACGTAAATAAACAAGCACATAAACTGTGTCTGTTTGATATATTTAGTCTGATTAAAAGTTAAAAGAATGATACGATTACGTCCCTTTCCATGGAGGAATTGGGGATGCCAACATTTCCTAACTCGAAAGGGGAGGAATTATACTAAATATTTGGCCTATTGAGTTTATAACTATATCATGAAATAATATCTCTAGTAAATGTTCCTCATTTCACACAATAATAAACTTTAGTTTATTTTCTCATTATGAAATATTCCATCGAAATACCTTGTTGGCAACTTTGAAACTCTGTGTCAACAGTTCAATTTTACCAGAATTGAAGATCAAAATTTCCTTCTAAAGTTTTTAGTTTTTCTCAAATAACGCCATAGTTAGATTATCTGATTATGAATATTTCCTATATTATCTATATTCACCATAATGTATATATATTTAAAATTTAGCATGCAATTTTATTGTGAATTATACTATAGTTTTTTCGAGGAATGCCACAATCTACCATAGTTCTTAAGTTCCCAATAGATGGCCTCAGTGAGGTCATTTATGAGAATAATTTAATGGAAATTTCCGCTATGTAGGAATGCAATGGGAGTTACCTGTTGATGCCTTAGCCAATAGGAACGCAGCCATATGGTGCCTAAGCCAATGGGAACAAAGTGCCGGCTCCCTGTTAACTAAGTGTAGTTTGCTGCTTCAATTACGTAAAAGTCAAAAGACCAGTTCAGGAAATACCATTAAAAGTGTTTATTTTTTCTTTTCTAATGGATATTTTATGGTCGCTAGCTATAAAGTCATCAAATATATTGGGTTCAGCGTATCATTTATTACATTCATATTACAAACTTTCTGCAAATTTATTCATGTTGAAGAGCTGATATAAGTCCTTTTATAGTTTATATATGAAATATATGTTTTGATGCTGTTACTGTTTCTGAAATATTTCATTTTATTCGTTCATTATTTCTCATATATATTTATTACCTTATTTCCTTTCCTCACGGGGCTATTGTTCCTTGTTGGAGACCTTGGTCTTATAGCATCTTGCTTTTCCATCTAGGGTTGTAGCTCAGCTATTAGTAATAATAATAATAATAATAATAATAATAATAATAATAATAATACAAGATTGCACATTAACCTGTACTAAACAAGTATTCATAATCAAATTCTAGCCCAGAGGCTTGAACCTCTTGAGGTAAGTTCATAAATCTATTGGCATTTTTATAGGTTCATTATTTACTGTTTTGAATTACAATTGTATTAATATTAAAAATTAGTTTCAATAGACTGTTCAGTGTCATTTAAAATCCAACATATTTATAATTATATGAAAAGGAGGACAGAAATGTCCATTCCAAGTTTACTTTGATAATGAACACTAAAATTATTTGGGAATTCTTGTGATTTTTAATATGAATAAAATATCCATTTTAAATGTTCATTGTTTAGAGTTAAAGCCATGGTGATGTTGGTGAATTGACTGAAAGGATTCGAGAAATATTTAAAAAAAAAAAAAAAAAAAGACATTTAGTAGTTCCATTTTTAAATAACGACAAAGCCATGGGATATATCATAAATCAAATCATTTGAGAGAGAGAGAGAGAGAGAGAGAGAGAGAGAGAGAGAGAGAGAGAAGAGAGAGAGAGAGAGAGAGAGAGAGAGAGAGAGATCATCTGTTGAATATTAATTCTTCAAAACTGACATGTCTCTCGGTTCCTAGCGTACTGCAGGACAAATGACACAGACATGTCAATTTCTGTCTGGCGTTGGACCAGTTTTCATCAGCCTGCTAGCAAGTGCGGATTGGTGATGGTGGGAGACTTTTGCCTGATCACCCACAGCAAACCAACCTAGTATTTGTGCAAGTAAGTAGTACAGCATTACTGATTATGGCGATACACACGTTAAGGTATCCCCACTGAGAAAGGGATATATATATATATATATATATATATATATATATATATATATATATATATATATATATATATATTCCATTTAAAGGGAGAAAGATATAGAGTGCTTGGGTCAAGGCTTTGGGCTTTACTCTGGTTTATTATTATTATTATTATTATTATTATTATTATTATTATTATCATTATTACTTGCAAAGCTACAGCCCAAGTTAGAAAAGCAGGATGCTATAAGCACATGGGCTCCAACAGGGAAAATACCATATCACCCATATCTCGGCTGTGTCTTAATATCTATATGATTTTAAAGGCTCATGTTGGTGCTTTCGTAGATTTTAGTTCTCTAGAAATGTAGACAATTTCTTCAGAGTGAGAAGGCGTCACTAAGAACAGAATATTTCCTTCTCTCTCTCTCTCTCTCTCTCTCTCTCTCTCTCTCTCTCTCTCTCTCTTATATGCAGAATATTTTTTTGGTTAATATCATACATAAAGGCGTGTTCTCTACAGACTTTGAACCACTTATACCTACTTACATACATACATACATACATACATACATACACTCTTAAAAACGTAATATTAATCGGAAATTCTCCGTGAAAATATACTGTTCTCAGCCGTATTTCAGTAAAATATAGGCAACTGTATTTTACAATTCTTTGTTATTATCTTTTACAGGTTGGTCACCCTAATCTCCTTTACGTCAATATGTCCTTTTTTAAACGGTAAGTGCCAGGTAACATTTAACAGTTTACATACATATATACATACATACATACATACATACATACCATGAAACCTGGTTACTTACTTACTTACTTTAAAGACTGCTTTTCTGGTCCTATACAGCAGGGGAACACAACTTTCTTAAGGACCTCCATAATCACTTTATCATGTTACCCCCGTAAGCATTCAACATTCTTACATACATACATACGAACATACATTCTTTCCTGTGATATACGTCATTGTTATCAAACTTGTTTTCGCTTCGTATCAGCACAACAGGAAATATCATGGGACATGTTTCACACGATCACTGAACTTAAAGTACAGAGCTTACCAAAGTTATGCTTCAGTTGCCAGCGACAACCGTCTCGGGTCGGGTGTTGTTCTTAGCGTTTTGAAACGTATTTACAAACTTTTAGACCTTGTACAGAGCTTATCAGGCGTTAAGTTTCAGTTGCCAGCGACAACAGTCTTTTGCCGGGTGTTGTCACAACGTTTCAAAACAAATTTACAAACGTTTAGTCCTTATACAGAACTTATCAAACATTAAGCTTCGGTTGACAAAAACAACAGTAACGTTTTAGGTGTTGTTCATAACATAATAAAACGTATTTACAAACGTTTTAGATCTTGTACAAACGCAAGACTATGAAGGCATTTCACAAAGGAGTCATTGTTATTTATACCATTCTTTCATCTGTGCAATTTAAAAAGTCAGCTGGAGAAAGTCACTGTAATGTGGGAACGAATTCCGTAGTTCGAGTTCTATTATCTTCCAGTCCTGAGAAATGCCATTTTGGCGAAAACAGACCTGACGCTGATACTTCGTGTCAGAGATATTCATCACTATTAAGTTTGTGCTGTGATGTCCCTTCAAGCCAAGATCTTAATAATTTCAGGCTGCCTCTACCAGGACATAGTAAGAAAGAAGAATTGAGGAGTGTAGAGGAAAAACAATATTGTCTGTGCGTTCTTAAATACAGTACCAAACTATCATTAACCTGTAAGGAAAGTTTGAAAGCATCTGAAATAATAATTCGATCTCAGAGTCATTTTTTCACTCTGTTCATGACATCAGGTTTTCAGTACATTCAGACGTCCCTCGAAATTTCAGGCTGCCAAAAAGAAAATATTCTCCGGGGTAATTTTTCCCTAGAAAGTGGCCCATTAAAGACTTATACAGACAACGTTCAATTTCACCCAATAAGCCTCTATTATATGAGAAATTCAGACGGGTCTCACGCTTACGACTGCTGGATTAGAACCCTGAATACATCCGAAATTCAAGATACATTCGAGAAATGTGGACGGTTTCATGCATTCGAGATTAAGATTGTGGGCTGTCAACTCCACCCTAGCAATTGTATGTCCCAGCCACCAGAAGAGTCTACAATTACATCTGCTAATGAAACTGATACTCTCTTGGAAATCACAAAGCTAGAAATGACACTGGAAGAACATATTTATGGAAACGGTGCGCAACTGATGGCCTTAATCTACATCCTGGTCATCATTTGTCTTTCATTGATAATTGCAATTGTGAATCTGATCATAGTTATACAACAGAGGTGATATGTGTGAGAATTAAAATAAAAAAAGTCTGAAAATAGAAATATTCAAAAGTTATATTCATTAAAGTTTCAGTAATGTTCTCTGATTCTAATCTTAAGCATGAATTGTCTTTTATTGATAATTGGAATTGTAAATTTGATCTTAGTTGTGCAACAGTGGTGATGTGTGAAGAGTTAAAAAAATTTGCTGAAAATAGAAATATCACGAAATTATCTTCATTAAAGTCCCACCAATGTTCTCAGGTGTTGATCTTAAGAACCATTTGTCTTTTATTGATAATTGAAATTGTAAATTTGATCTTAGTTGTGCAACAGCTGTGATGTTTGCAAAGTGAAAAAAACAGCTGACAATAGAAATAATTAGAAATGATCTTCATTACAGTCCCAGTAATGTTTTCATGCATGCAGGGTGGAGATTCAAGATTCATCTTATGTACTAGGGTAATTTGAAGTTTATATCACATGCCATTCCAATCTAGTAATCCTTAAAATATCATATATTATACCTATCTTTTTACTAAAGCTCTTCACCTAAGTTTGAAGGGTAACAGACAAAAATTGAGGGGATAGATGTTAAAGAAAGAAGGGAATATACTAGAAATAGGAATGAATGGCGAGCGATTGTGTCGCAGTTCTTGTAGGCCCTGCTGCTTCCCCCGGTCTGCACGTCCCCCAGTTTTAAGGGGTAACTGACATATGAATAAGGAACAAAAGGGTACTTTTCCTCTCCTTGCTCTTCCCAGCCTGACGAGGGATCCAATCAAGTTGGATGGTACTGCTAATGTGCCACAGCCCACCGTTTCCTGTTATCCTCCACAAATGAAGTTTCATATGCTGAATCCCCTACTACTGCTACCGCAGGGGTCACCAAGGCGACTGAAGGATACGCACACGCACACCCAGAGTGACCAGACAGCACCTCCGGCCGGGGGCTTTTTGACTTAACACCGTAGAGCCGCCGGCCGGAGTTCCTGTCTGGTCAATCTGGGTGTGTGCGTGCGTTTCCTCCGGTCGCCTTGGTGACCGCTGAGGTAGCAGCAGCAGGGAATTCCGTATATGAAACTTCATTTGTGGTAGACAATGGGAAAGGGTGAGCTTTGCCACCCTTTCAGTATCAACTATACTCATCTGAATCCCTCGTCAGGCTGGGAGGAGTGAAGAAAGTAAAAGTCCCCTTTTGTTCCTTTTATTTATGTCGGCTATCCCTAAAATTGGGGGAAGGGCCTACCAGAGGAAGCAGCAGGGCCTACAAGAACTACGTCACAATCGCTCGCCATTCATTCCTTTTTCTAGCATGCTCCCTTGCCTCTATGACATCTATCCTCTATATAATATAACAAAACAAAATAAATTTCAGAATAATTCTATTTATTTCATTTGTTTTATTTCAAAACTGATGAGGATATAACGCAACGAATATTGTTTATTCCTATGACAAATTTAACTTTGATATTGCTACTGTTCAAAATTTTTATTTTGAGAAATTTTATTAACATCTGCTATAATTAAGTTCTGCTTAAAAGGTCTGTGCATTTATGGTAAAATATTCTAATGTATACCCTTTCTTATGAAATAATCATAACTACATTTATAATCAATTGTTTATGAATATAATTAGCACTGTTAATTTTTATCATCTTTTATAAAGAAATGCACATTTACAATCTTACAATTTATATTTACATTAATATTTTTCTTTTATTTTACATATACTGTATTTGCAATTATAATTTTTATTATTAATCTAGATATGTTTATAAATACAAAAGTAAAAGTTTAACACTATCAAATTGTATATAATTTCACATTTATATATGCTTTTATTAGTAGATGTTATCTGTAAATGTGAATATTGAATTTATCATGTATATAGTTGCAAACATTTTAGTAATATTTTAAACCTTTTTCTACTCTTGTTAATTAATAATTAACTTATAAAGTAAATCTAAAAATTGTCTCTTTCTTAAAAGAGATAAATCTTGAATATTTAGTTTTTTGATTATCAGGAAGCACAATTTGATATAAGTGTTGGATAACCGTAATTTATAAAACATGTTATACTTTATTGCAAGAGGATTCTGTACACTATAAAAGAATAAATATAATAGAATATTCTGTTTGTTAATAATTGCAATTACGTATTTACATCCATGTGAGTGTAATTGGACAGTGTAAGGAATATTTCAGATATGTATGCATATATATAATCAACAAACTAGATAGCGACATATATATATATATATATATATATATATATATATATATATATATATATATATATGTAATGTGTGTACTCGTATATTACGTATATATATATATATATATATATATATATATATATATATATATATATATATATATATATATATATATATATATATATATATATATATATACATGTAATGTGTGTGTACGTATAAATTAGGTATATATATATATATATATATATATATATATATATATATATATATACATACACCCACACATATATATATATATATATATATATATATATATATATATATATATATATTTATATATATATATATATATATACTGTATATATATACATATATATATATATATATATATATATATATATATATATATATATATATATATACACACACATGTATATATATATACATATATATATATATATATATATATATATATATATATATATATATATATATATACGTAATATATACGTACACACATTACATGTATATATACATATATATATATATATATATATATATATATATATATATATATATATATATATATATATATATATTTCTTTCTGGCCACCCTCAGCATCACAGCCACGCGCATAGCTACTCAGTCTCTCCCTGGCCCTCGGGTAGGAGTGATACGAAATAGTAATACCTTGGTGATAGAGGT
>NC_090730.1:180751839-180754339 GCF_036898095.1 Palaemon carinicauda
TTCACAAACAAACTCAAACAAATACACAAAAGGGGGCGAAAACATGAACTTCTTCCAACTTCATTGGTGGAGGTAAAAAAACCTAATCGAATAAATTGTTGAATTCTAAAGTGAGGAGAGTAAGAAAGGAATATGAGATAGTTTTTACTTGGTTTGGGAGTTTCTTATACGAAAGTTCTACTGTATTCCGATCCACACCTTCTTTTGGGTAATTATATTTTTCAAATTTTGTTAATAATCAAAAGAAAAAAAATTACTCATAATGTTTAGGATTCTAGGAAGATTAGAGCATCAACATTAATGGTCACTAAAACAAAGAAAAAAATACTTCTCCCGTAGTTTATATATTTCCTTATTTCCTTACCTCATTGGGCTATTTTTTTCCTGTTGGGGTCACTGGGCTTACAGTATCTATTTCATTTCTCAACTAGAGTTATAGCTCAGCTTATAATAATAATAATAATAATAATAATAATAATAATAATAATAATGAAATGGTTATCAAAGTATTATATGAGTGTGTGTATGTGAGTGGAGGCATTTGTATGTGGGAAAGCACGTAGGTATATTTCAACGCTTCCTAAGTTACAAGAAGCTCTATCAGTTGCTTCCGTCAGATTTGATAAGTTTTCATCCAAAACAAACTTATCAACTGAAGATATATTGTTATTTGTAGTGAAGCTGCTTGGCCCGACGATTGCTCTTCCGGAAGAGACAGATCTGCCTTGCGACAGGATACGAAAAATATTGTTCAAAAACACAATTTGATTTTATCGTTTATGAATGTTGTGCGTAATATCTTCCCCGTTTCCCAGCGTTTGTTTGTTTTCTATACGTGAGTGATGCTGTTTGTGAAATTATGTTCACATTTACACCAAATGAAATTGTTGTGAGTGGAAGAGTAATTTACATATGGTGTGCGTATATATATATATATATATATATATATATATATATATATATATATATGCATATAAATATTCATATATATATATATATATATATATATATATATATATATATATATACATATATATATGTATATATATATATATATATATATATATATATACATATATATATATATATATATATATATATATATTATACATATATATATATATGTATATATATATATATATATATATATATATATATATATATATATATACAGAGAGAGAGAGAGAGAGAGAGAGAGAGAGAGAGAGAGAGAGAGAGAGAGAGAGAGAGAGGAGAGAGAGAGAGAGAGAGAGAGAGAGAGAATGTTTTTTTGGCATTCCATGTCAGTCCTCTATTCAAATTCAACATGCCATCTTTCTGGTATCCTTCCAATTAAAGAGAGAGAGAGAGAGAGAGAGAGAGAGAGAGAGAGAGAGAGAGAGAGAGAGAGAGAGAGAGAGAGAGAGAGATGGGGGGGGCTCCCTTCTTGATTAATGAGTACCACAGGGATTATTACCTTCACCAACGAAGCTGGAAAGACGTTATATTTTCGGCACTGTTTGTGTGTTTATGTTTGTATGTTTGTTTGTGAACAGCTTCATGGCCCCAATTTAAATAGTAGTGTAATGAAACTTGCAAGCATCAACTTTTATGTGAAAAGGTGTAAATTGTCAAATTTTGGAAGGTTGAGGTCAAAGGTCAAGGTCACGGTCAAGCAAAACGTCCAATTCACGCAATCACCCTTATGTTTAGACATCGTTGTCACAGAGACTACAAACTTGGTTCATATTTGAGCATATGAAAATCCACTCCAATTAATATATGTTATGGTCTAAGTTGAAGGTCACGGTCGAGCAAAATGACGAGAAATAAGATGCAGCGGTGGAGGTTAAATATATATTTAGATTATAATTTCTTGTTTGTGATGCTCCAAAACATTTCGTAGAAGTTTGGGGGACTTCATACTAATTTTCTCTGAATATCATTCATATTACCCTCGAGTATTTTGTTTGAGTTCTACTATATTATAGTTATATTTTTCCTTTTTATGTATCTAATAAATAAAATTTTACCCTGATTTTATTTGTCTTAGATATGTTAAGCCTTTCCATTTAATTGTATGGTGATTTTAAACTTCAAATCGTGGCTAAACTTAAAGGAGTTTGTTTGTACTAATTAAGGCTTATAATTTCATTGTTTAACATAATTTTGTTGTTATTACGTTTTCTTTCACGTAGGAACTGATATGTTAATACATGGGAAGTAAAACTGAAACATTTTGCTTATATATGCGTTACAGTAACAATTTGCTTGTACTAATTGCATTTACTTCGAATATATAGTTCGATCGCTCAAATATTTAGTACCTGTTACAAAGGCAAGCTCTGTCTTTCTGTTCGTCTATCTGTCGCCCTATCTGTGTGTTTCTGTTCAATAAATCACCAATACATCTTAGTGTATCAGATTGATATTTGGTATTTCTAGATACAAACAACTCGGGTACCAAGGTTAAAGCATATTTATTTTCTAAACACATGCTTAGGTATTGAACAACAGCAAT
>NC_090730.1:180759339-180761839 GCF_036898095.1 Palaemon carinicauda
TGTTCGATATACAGGCATTACCATAAGGACATATTATTATTATTATTATTATTATTATTATTATTATTATTATTATTATTATTATTATTAGCTAAGCCACAAGCCATGCTCGAAAACAGAGCGCTACAAGCCCAAGGGCTACAACAGAAAAAAATAGTATTATTACTAGCTAAGCTACGACCCTCGTTGAAAAAGCAGGATGCTACAAGCCCAGTACTTCAACAGAAAAAAAAAAATAGAATTATTACAAGCTAAGCTACAGCCATAGTTGGAAAAGCAGAATGCTATAAACCCAAGGGCTTCAACAAAAACACAGTATCATTACTTCCTAAGCTACCATCCTGGCTGGAAAAGAAGTACGCTATAAGCCCAAAGGCTAAAATAAGAAAAATGGTCCAGTGATGAAAGGAAATAAAGAAATAAATAAACAATAAAAGACGCAATGAACAATTGATATAAAATATCTTAAAATCATCAACGACATTAAAATAAATCTAACATATATTTCTTTAAAGCCTCAGATGAGATAGTATTTTTATCCTCGTAAACATGTAGGTTCACAAGCATATAAATGAAAATTCCCTCCCGCAAAAAAGTAAACAAAAAATAAAATCTGAAATCTACAACAGGATAAAAACCTGAAAACAACATCCTTTATAAAGACCTCAGGAGTCTTCTTCACTTTAGGCCGTTTGGTCTCCACAAATCACCCAGCGATTACAATCTAATGATCCTCGTTCCAAGTGATTTGGAGTTGAATGGAGACACTAAATCACAAGAGTTTTTTCATGTTTGTGGCTTTGAGCCTCTCGCGGTTTCTGTCATTAAGGGCTGGAAAATGAATGCAAAAGTAGGAAGCTTCTTCGTGAATATTCCGATAGTTTTTCGCTTCGTGTTTTGAGAAATTATTTTTCTGTTTTATTTCGTTTCTGTTTTCATCTCTCTCTCTCTCTCTCTCTCTCTCTCTCTCTCTCTCTCTCTCTCTCTCTCTCTCTCTCCCCGCACACACACACAAACACTTACACACAACATACCCTCAATCCTTAAGTCACTAGGATAGTGTGGTTGCAGACACTATAAGAAACTAGAGGGGCCCTCAGTAGAGCGCAGACCTCCGCTGCGGTAGCTTATTTCTCAACCCTTTGCTTCATCTTGACCTTAACCTTTGACCTTAACATGTATTAATTGGCTAGAATTTTCATACACTAATATGAACCAAGTTTTAAGTCTCTGTGGCTACGATGTCCAAACTTATGGCTGATTACGTCAAATGGACATTTCGCTTGACTGTGATCTAGACATTTCACCTAGACCTTAAACAATTTAATAATTCATGCTTTTTACGTAATAATTAATCCCTGCAGGTTTCAATACTCTACGATTAAAATTGTGGCCAGGGAGTTGTTCACAAACAAACACAATAACATAAGCAAACAAATAGGCGAGAAAAAAACATAGCCTCCTCCAATTTCCTTGTCGGAGGTAACCATAGTGTTTGAAGGGAACTTGAACTACAGGCTGTCGAACACAAGGCAGGGAAGTTTCCTATAGGATACCATTAAACGATTATTTATGTTTCCTATTTTCGTTTTTTCATTTTTCATCGATGCCATGAAAGAGGAATTGAAATAAATCGCCTTGTTATGTAATTAGGGAAACGAGCTGATCTGTGTGACATCTAAAATGAAAATCTTTCTTTAACTCCCTTCCTTTCTCCCATTGAAAAGAAAAAATCAAAGAAACTCCAATGTCAGACTAATTAAATTGAGTTCTTTGACCTGATTCCTGGTTTTATTGACTCGTCCATTCCCAATATAAAAAAAGAGGTTAACGACGGATATCCTCCTGACCTAATAAACCTTATCTGGACGAGATTTCCTACCATTCCAGAAGGCCATTATGTTGCATTCGCCTTTTAAAGGCAGGTCAACTTTATAGTCTGCATCAAAGCTGGAAGTTCATTAAGCAGTCCTTTGCAGGAGAAAGGGAAGGTACAGGTTGCAGGTTTCGAGTAGATTGATATAGAGTGGAAAGTTAGAGAGTGAGATTCTATAGTCAATTTCTTTTAATAAGGCGCATTTGGAACGACTCGCAGCGGTGCCCTTTTAGCTCGGGGAAAGTTTCCTGGTCGCTGATTGGTTAGAATTATCTCGTCCAACCAATCAGCGATCAGGAAACTTTTCCAAGCTAAAAGGGCACCGCTGCGAGTCGGTGCAAATCTGTCTCGCTAAAAAAATTTACTATAGTTCATTCGTCTTCCTATTTTATTCTTAAAGTTATTTCATCTTGGAGTTAATTTTACTCAGAGAAATATTAATATAATTAGAAAACCGATGTGTTTTGCATACACTGTTAGAAATTTAGTGTAAAAAAACGGTCAAAATCCTGGAATAAATGTTGCCTGGAATTTACTGGTTTAAAAACGGGTATATTGACATTAGAAAGGGATATTACGGTCACTAACCGGTAAAAGATAATAACAAAGTATGGTAAAAACTAC
>NC_090730.1:180766839-180774339 GCF_036898095.1 Palaemon carinicauda
CGTGATTTAAATATCTTATCATCGTTAAAGACAAACTTTTCTGGAAAAATATCGATTAAGAAAAATCTGTCCTCAACTTCTTCCTATTACCCACAGATAACCATACATTGATGGTTCAGTTGAATGAAAGGCATTGGAGAGGGCGCATCAGGCAACCGACCCCTTAATGTATGGATAAGGGTGCGGAAGAAGAAGAGGTTAAAGTCGAACTTTTCTTAACCGATGTTTTTCAATGAAGAGGAGACGCAAGATCACGGCCGCCTCTTCCTCCAGCAATAGCCCGTAGGTTTCGTAAAGTTAATGTCACCAGTCGTGATCAAAGCGAATGAGAACCAAAGGCAAAGCTTAATCTAAATGCAAAACAGTTGAAAGTTCTCGCAGCCACAACTCGAAAGAGACCAAAGGCTTGGGGGAACCTGAAGTCTCATATTAGTCTGGCATAATCTATTCTCACAGTCTCTGGGAAACTTACTCTGTCAACGTCTGCCTCTGCTTTCGATTTCTTGGAAGGAATTGCAGTATCCAAACATCAGATACGCGGCCAGTGTTTTAGAGGCAGAAAACAAATGAACAGAGTTTGGAATCCTTGTTGATTAGAGCGCGGGCATTTTAAAGATTGTGAAATTATGAACTAAGAAGATAGGCAAGTGTAGTAAAGGTTACAGAGGTGATAAGAGTATAACGATTGAGATAAAGTGGGCACTTGTTGAAGATGAATGGTAGGGAGGGAGTGAGGACGGCTTAGGAGGAACCTGTTAAGGGGAGAGGACCAAGAGGAAGGCATAGAATTAGATGGCAAGATAAGGTGAAGGATGTTATGGAGATGACAGGTTTGAATGCCTTTGATAGATGGCATTGGAGAAGGTTTACCAGCAAACCGACCCCTTAATGTAGTGCTAACGGTGCGAAGGAAGTTGAAGACGTTGAATGAAATTGTACTGAAATCCTAATGTTCCATGGTTGTAGGCATGCATATGTATACTTCTACATTTTATATGAAACTTCCATTTAAAAAATAATATTTCTGAAGGGACTCGGTTAGATTTCACCAGTCGTTTCTATCTTGGGCTTTTAAATCAATACATCTCAATTCATCATCTTCTACTTCACGTTTCATAGTTCTAAGCCATGTAGGCCTGGGTTTTCTAACTGTTTTAGTGCCTTTTGGAACTCAGTTGAAATTTTGGTGAACGAATCTCTCTTGAGGAGTACGGAGAGCATGCCCAAACCATCTCCATCTACACATCACCAATATTTCATCCACATAGGGCGCTCAAGTAATCTCTCTTATAGTTTCATTTCCAAACCTTTCCAGTCATTTAACTAACAGTAATCTTCTGAGGGCTTTATTCTCAAATTTACAAAAGCTGTTGGATATGGTTTCATTGTCATTATAACATGATGAGAAATCTTATTTAACTAGAAACTAATAACTACATAAATTGTCAGGGGATTGGGATTTATGCTATAAAGATTGTTGAAATGATAACGTAATCAATAAATTTGTGGATAGGATCAGGATTTGCTTTCACAGATACATTTTTGCACAAACTCTCGAGAACTTTAAATGAAGGTCAAGGAATGACGGCCAAGATTTTTCCAATGAAATATTCTGACTGGAATTATGGAATTCAATCCATCTGGAATTCCGCTGGAACCATCATGACAGCCAAAAACGAGTCTCTGGTCATCCATTATTCATATTGACAGTTGCTGCATCTTCGTTGACATCCGGAATTCTGTTCGACCGAAACTTTTTTATTTTTTTCATGACGCTAGATTTTTGCCTACATTCTAAGTTCGAGTAAAAAAAAGTTATAAATCTCCCCCTTTGCCTCTCTTACCCTTTACCTCTCTTACCCTTTACCTCTCTTCCCCTTTACCTTTCTTCCTCTTTACCTATCTCCCCCTTTACTTCTCTTACCCTTTACCTCTCTCCTCCTAAACCTCTCTCCTCCTTTACCTCTCTCCTCCTTTATCTCTCTCTCCCATTTCCTCTCTCTTCCATTACCTCTCTTCCCTTTTACCTCAATCCCCCTTTACCTCTCTACCCCTATACCTCACTCCCCCCTCATCTAATTCTCTCACTTTTCATCTCCCACTTTACCTCTCTACCCTTTACCTCTCTTACCCTTTACCTCTCTTCCCCTTTACCTTTTTTCTCTTTACCTATCTTCCCCTTTACCTCTCTTACCCTTTACCTCTCTCCTCCTTCACCTCTATCGTCCTTTATTTAACTCTCCCATTTCCTCTCTCTTCCATTACCTCTCTTCCCTTTTACCTCTCTCCCCCTTTACCTCTCTACCCCATTACCTCTTAACCCCTTTACCTCCCCCTTTACCACTTTACCCCCTTTACCTCTCTCCTCCTTTACCTTTCTCCCCCTTTACCTCTCTCCTCCTTTACCTCTCTCCCCCTTTACCTCTCTCCTCCATTGCCTCTCTCTCCTCTTACGCCTCCCACCTTTACTCTCTCCCTCTTTTCCTATCTCCCCCTTTACCTCCCTCCTCTTTTACCTCTCACCCTCTTTTACTTCTCTCTTCCTTCACTCCCTTCCCATTTATCTTTCTCCACCTTCCTCCTCCCCCCTTTACCTCTATCCCACTTTACCTCCCTCCCCTTTCACACCTCTCATCTTTACCTTCTTATTTTTTCATACCTCCTCTTCTTCAAAGGGCATGTGCGATTTCAAGGATTTCCTCCAATATCCTAGGGAAAAAATGGTAATCCGGTTTCTCAGTGTCTGAATTCAAATTGAAATATTTCTCCATTATTTTAGAATGTATACTAATAATATTTGATCTCCCATAGAGTAAAATATATTGTAATGATTATTATGTTATATACTGGTCAGCTGAGAGAGAGAGAGAGAGAGAGAGAGAGAGAGAGAGAGAGAGAGAGAGAGAGAGAGAGAGAGAGAGAGATCCTAGTTTTTCTTAAATTCTATATATCAAGATAATAGAAAATATTTAACTCTGAGTAATCAATTAATATTATCTTCACTATACTATTGCAATGGCAAACCCATTTTAAAGGTTTAAAGGCTGGTCATGATAGGCAAAGGGAAGGGACAGTGACATTGTCCTGGTTAGCAGAACAATGCCCTAGAAACTGACTATATATATACATATGATTGGTGACCAAGCCAATACCAGGGAAGACCAATCAATGGCTGCTGATGACTCAGCAGGTAGACCTGTAGGCTCTCCCTAACCCCTATCCTTAGATCACATGGATGGTGATGTTGCAGACATTGCAAGACTATAGAGCTTGAGTGGAACTCGAACCCCAGTCTGGCAAATCGCTAGGCAAGGAGGTTTCCAATAGGCCACCATGAAATATGATTACATAATCCTCCTACTCAGATCAGGACTCTAACAATTATATTTATTCGGTTGCAATTCAGTGTGGTAGTTATTTCCTTTCCTCCTAGTCACTTCCAGCCAGTTTACTTAACACGCCTTGACATCATTTTATTTACTATCAAGAGATAACATAAAGCAAAGTTTAATAGATAATATCAGACGATAAGATTATCAAAAAAAAACTGAAGAAGAAACATAAAATCCTGCTGAAAGGATATAATACTCGAAAGAAACAGAAATAAGACCAACGTTCTTGCAAGATTCAACTTTACAAGGACATTGCATAGTGAAATGCGTCCCCAGTCACCCTTGACTTGTCTCGTTCAGAATTCACAGGAAACTCTTCTCAGAAATGCAACGACGTCCCAGTTAGATATCCACTCGTGTACGGATTGACACTTCTCTTGCTCTTGCAGCTATCGGGAAATTTGTGTTAATGAAATCATTTGAGTATAAATGTCTGTAACAAGTGGGAAAAGTTTGAATAAAGATCCCCCAATCAAAAGCTTTTTCACGAAATTTATTTTCGAAAAAAATATCACCCATAAAAATAGCTATTGCTCGAAATTTATTTTCAGAAAAGATCCCCTATAAAAATAATTGTTGCACGACATTTATTTCCGCAAAAAGATCCCCCTTAAAATAGTTATTAAACGACATTTATTTCCGCAAAAAGATCCCCCTCAAAATAGTTATTAAACGACATTTATTTTCGAAAAAAATATCCCCCTCAAAATAGTTATTAAACGACTTTTATTTTCGAAAAAAGATCCCCCTTAAAATAGTTATTAAACGACATTTATTTTCGTGAAAATATCCCCCTTAAAATAGTTATTAAACGACATTTATTTCCGTAAAAAGATCCCCCTTAAAATAGTTATTAAACGACATTTATTTCCGTAAAAAGATCCCCCTTAAAATAGTTATTAAACGACATTTATTTCCGTAAAAAGATCCCCCTTAAAATAGTTATTATACAACATTTATTTTCGAAAAAAAGATCCCCCTCAAAATAGTTATTAAACGACATTTATTTTCGAAAAAAGATCCCCCTTAAAATAGTTATTAAACGACATTTATTTTCGTAAAAATATCCCCCTTAAAATAGTTATTAAACGACATTTATTTCCGTAAAAAGATCCCCCTTAAAATAGTTATTAAACGACATTTATTTCCGCAAAAAGATCCCCCCTTGAAATAGTTACTAAACGATATTTATTTTCGAAAAAAAGATACCACCTAAAATAGCTATTGCTCGGCATTTGCTTTCGTCAATATTCTCTACTTGCGTATGAAGCCCGTAAAAAATGAGGGATAAAACTTTAGATTTATGTGTAAACACGCACAAGCACGCGCGCACACCGAAAGGTTCAATCCTTCTTAGTATTTACCCCCTTTTCTAACTACTCCTTTGCCCAACCCGAGGGACGATGAGACAGAGTAGCTGAACGTCTGGTAATGCCGTCTGTTTATTTCCTTTCCTCACCATGCTATTTTTACCTATTGGAACTCTTTTCCAACTACGTTATTAGCTTAGGTAATAATAATAATAATGATAATAATAATAATAATAATAATAATAATAATACACGATGATATAAACAATTCGGCCAAGGATAGCAAAACAAAGAGCCATGGCTCTTATGTCCATTGTGGCTCATATCAGTGCAATTGAAATTAATTCCCTCTTCTTAGGTCCTTCTCTGTGCCACTGTGAGAGAGAGAGAGAGAGAGAGAGAGAGAGAGAGAGAGAGAGAGAGAGAGAGAGAGAGAGAGAGAGAGAGAGAGAGAGAGAGAGACAGTAGGGTAGCTAATAACGTTTAACTGCAATGGATGGAAAATGCTCTCACACTCTAACCAACGCATGAAGATAATAAAGCAGAGATTTGTCCTTTTCAGCATTTAATGTCTATGAACTGCGCTGGATAAAGGGTTCTCCTGCCAGAATAAGGACAACTTAATTCCTTAATAGCTAGAGGGAAATTGAATCGCAATGAATACGAGATAGTATTCCGGTGGTATTAATTCTTAAGCGGAGATTCATTCAGGAAATAATCTTAACTAAAGAGATGTAATTGAATTTGATAATGGCTCTTATGAAGGCATGGGAGTTGAAGAGCTGGTAGAGTTTATATTAAGTTTCCAGTGGCAGAATTATATTATGAAATGTAGGAAGAGGTTTAGATATCAGACGGTAATCCTAATGTTTAATGCTATCATTGTTTCAAAACTATCGTGGTATCCGACGGCTTAACTTACTTAAATTACTGAAGTATTAAATAAGCAAACGTGTGCGTATATACATATTATATATATATATATATATATATATATATATATATATATACATATATATATATATATATATATACATATATATATATATATATATACATATATATATATATATATATATATATATATATATATATGTATATATATATATATATATATATACCTCCCATTGATTATTATTATTATTATTATTATTATTATTATTATTATTATTATTATTATTATTATTATTATTATTATTATTATTATTATTTCTCTATACACATCTCTTTATCATCGTGGGAATTTTCTCTTTCTAATTTGCCACTTCATTGCTTGACTTAGACCCCTATTGATCGATACCCTCAGTAACTTTATGGCCCAGCAGTTAGAAAATAATCAAATATAATGAATGATTTTGGGGAAATTGATATTTTATAATATTTCTTTTTCCCTCAATAATGATTCTATTGGGGAAAATTTAAAATAAAGTAGGTAAGGTTATTTTGATAGATATTATATACAATAATTGATTTTTTTATATGCCAAATTAGAGATCATTAGACATTAAATTGAAATATAAAGTAAGTGTTCTTTTTCCATTAATAATAATTCCATTTATGAATATTTAAAACAAAATTAAGTAAGGCCATTTTGATAGATATCGTATTCCTTAATATATTTTGTTATTTGCTGCATTAGAGATAATTAGAGACATAGATGCATGCAAATGGTAAATATTCAATTCCCTTTGAACGTTTAATAAAATTAATAATTTCTACACTTTTCATAGTTGAGATTTTGTTCAGGCAAGCACACGCAATACGATTGATCTTGCCAAATCCTTTCAACATGTCACACGGTTATTAAGAAATGTTTCGCAAACAATTATATTCCCGGAAATTGACAATTATCCTAATTGATTTAAAAGAGGTAAAGCAAATCCCGTGTCGAGAAATAATGGACCGTAAGGAAGAGATTATTATCTGTTTTCTTTGGCTGTATATCTGATCGAGCTGTTTTCGTTTCTTAATGAATTTTTTCAACCATATATATACATATATATATATATATATATATATATATATATATATATATATATATATATATGTATCTATCTATCTACCTATATATATATATATATATATATATATATATATATATATATATGTATATATATAAATATATATATATATATATATATATATATATATATATATATTATATATATATATATATACATATATATATATATATATATATATATATATATATATATATATATATATATATATATACATAGATAGATAGATAGATAGATAGATAGATAGGATATTTAACCCTAATAAATAAAATAAATAAAATCTGCTACGAATATAAGTTATTATTACATAATTCATTAATACATAAAACAGATATAGCATACGGATAATATACTATATTCTATAACTAAAGTACATTGTATATATAGCTGTTTTCGTTCCTATTAAATTTTTCAACCAAATATATTTATAAATAGGATATTTAACCTTGATTGATAGAATAAATATAATATGCTATAAATATAAGTTATTATTACATAATTCATTAATACATAAAACAGATATAGCATACGGATAAAATACTATAATGCATACGGATAAAATACTATATTCCATAACTAGTGCCAAGGTAAATATCTTAATTGGGTTCAAAATGGTGCCAAGTTAATGAAGGAAGAATACTGAAACTGTATAGAATTAAATATATTTACCTTACTGTTAAAAGCATAGAACTAAATATTGAACGAGAAAAATATTCCTCTTTCAATAGCAAATGTGAAAGACATTTAGGATCAACGTTGAAGAAATTTCTCAGGAAT
>NC_090730.1:180779339-180781839 GCF_036898095.1 Palaemon carinicauda
CCAGTTATTTTATGTTTGTTCCTGTCACTTAGGTCACACGCGTGTATCTAGTGTTTGCAATATAACTTCAGCTCCGGAAACTTTTGCTAGGGTGATTTTCATTCTCATGAGAGGATATTGTCAGAAGCATCCAACGGATATCAAGGATATGCACAAACATTTCAGTGGATATTAGGAGCTTTGTTAATTTTTTTTTTTTTTAACGTTCCAACATTTCTGGGCTTAAGCCCTGTACACACGATCGAGTATGCCCGAGGCCAAACAGTGATACCAGACCACAATATTTAGTAAGAATGAATGTTAATGACGTCAGAAGTAGGAAAACCACAGACAGGGATCTGGCCTCATGCAGTGTTACCAGATCCCTGCCATTAGTTTTCCCGCTTCTGACCCCATCATCCCTCATTTTCACTAACTATTGTGGCCTGGTATCACTGTTTGCCCGTCGGGCCAGCTCAATTTTTTGGACAAAGCTTTACACTGTCAGTGTGGGACTTTATCTTTTTATCACCACTGCCAACGAAGTTAGAAGTAGGTTATGTTTTACAACCTGTTTGTGTATTTGTTTGTTTGTGAACAGCTTCCAGATCACAATTTTAATCGTAGCATAATGAAACTCTTGGATTAACTTCTATATAAGAAAAATGGAAATGATTAAATTTCGAAAGGTCAAATTCGAAGGTCAAGTGTGACGGTCAAGACAAATGTCCAGTTCACGTAATCAGCCATACGTTAGGACATCCTTGTCACAGATACTTAAAACTTGGTTCATATTTGAGTATATAGAAATCCATGAAAATTAATAGATGTTAAGATCAAAGATCAAGGTCAAGGTCGAGCAAAAGGTCGATAAATAGGCTGCCCTCTGTAAGAAATGTATTTAAAAAAAAAAAATTATACGTTTCAAAACAACTTTATCGTAAATATTTAATCGTTTCAAAACGTATCTACATTAAGCCTTTTTGATATCTTTTATTCTTTTACTTTTTATACGTTTAATACTTTATGTTTTTTTATACTTTTCAGCACCAAAATTGGTCACAGTTGCATATCATTGATTTCCAATTGTAAGAAACGAATGATAAAAAAAAGTAATCACCCCAAAA
Organism: Palaemon carinicauda; assembly: GCF_036898095.1. Lineage (NCBI taxonomy): Eukaryota > Metazoa > Arthropoda > Malacostraca > Decapoda > Palaemonidae > Palaemon > Palaemon carinicauda. Next base: position 180,780,446 of record NC_090730.1, read on the forward strand.
ATCGACTTTTCTGTGAATATTTTGGTCAGTCGATAACAAATTTAGATTGAGCCATTTTCATGCTTTTTATTCTTTTTTATAATTTTTGTACTCTTTAGCACCAATATTGGTCACAGCTGCATATCATTGATTCCCAATTGTAAGAAACGAATGATAAAAAAAATAATCGCCCCAAAAATCGACTTTTCTCTGAATATTTAGTCAGTCGATAACGTATTTTGATTAAGCCTTTTTATACTTTTTGTACTGTACACTTTCTTTAATTTTTAGCACCAAAATTTGTAACGATTTCAAATCATCAATACTCAATTGTAAGACGCGATTGAGAAAAGTCACAAAAATATCTACTTTTTCGTTAATATTTTAAGCATTCGATAACATATTTTAAATTGAGCCTTTTTATTTAATTTTTGTACTTTCATACTCTCTATAGTTTTCATACTTTTAGCACCAACATCACTCACAATTGCATATGATCGATACCCAATTGTTGGACATGTTTAAAAAAAATGCAAACACCAAATATCGACTTTTCTGTGAATATTTTATTTATCCTTTTTTGTTTAGCTGAAAACTCGAGAGATTGGTATTCGATATCAACAGTGTTGAAGTGAGGCAAAAATTTATGCTTTGAATTTTTAAACTTGGTTTATTTTACAAATGTTATCGAAAGTAAGAACAATCGATTGACAACATGTTGACCATTAGTAGACATTTTCATGAGATGAAAAATCAAATATTGGATTGATATGAAAAAGACAGTAATTGTATTTATTGATACATGAGATTTAAAGTGTAGTTAAAATTTTCTTGGAATTTTCACTCCTATGGTTTGATGGATAAATGATAACCAATATCTATTTTCGATTACGCAAAAACAAAACATTGAAATGACCTTTGGCAAGCATTGGCAAATACATGGCAAACTTTTGAGCTATATATATATATATATATATATATATATATATATATATATATATATGTATATATATATATATATATATATATATACATATTTACATATATATACATATATATATATATATATATAAATTATATATATATATATGTATATATATATATATATATATATATATATATATATATATATATATATACATATATATATATATATATATATATATATGTGTATATAAATATATATGTATGTATATATATACCTTATGGGTGTGTTGTAAACCTTAAAGAGGCAGACAGCATATATCTGGCAGTGATTTTAGACTCTCTCTCTCTCTCTCTCTCTCTCTCTCTCTCTCTCTCTCTCTCTCTCTCTCTCTCTCTCTGTCACTTATTATTTGACAAGCAGGCTACATATACTTGATGTCACAGAATATGCAAATCAAGATTTTAAAGATTTTAATGATAATGAAAAA
>NC_090730.1:180789339-180791839 GCF_036898095.1 Palaemon carinicauda
CCCTAGCTCACAAGAATGGTAAGGTTGCAGACACATAGACACTAAATGAACTAACGAGTTTGAGCGGGACTCGAACCCCCGTCTGGCAATCACCAATCAGAGACGTTACCAATCAGTCCACAGCAACCCTGTGCGTGGAATTAATCAGGTTCAACTATTTAAAAAAAAACCTGCACACACCAAATGAAGAAATTCTCTTCAGAATTCATAAATGAAGTTCCAATCGTCGGCATGTGGACGGAAGCCTATATTACAGGTTAATCCAGATGCAAATCACCCAATATCAACTTGACCACAATTCGTGGTCGGACGAATGGTTTCGGAAACCCGAATGCTTTATTAGACTTGCCTCATTGGCATTCCAAATTTGATTGGTCTTGCAGGCAACACACTTTTAGTGTTTTATAATTGTTTTTTTTTTACTCCAACTTCTATCATTACCTACACTAATATTGGAAGTAGGTAATATTTTACACCGTGTTTGTGTGTTTGTGTGTGTTTTTGTTTGTAAACAGCTTCAAACTACAATTTTAATGGATAAATAATAAAACTTGCAGGAATCAACTGTTATGTAAAAATTTGGAAATGATTAAATGTTAGAAGTTCAAGGTCAAAGGTCAAGCAAAATATCCAATTCACGTAATCAGCTTTAAGTTTAGACATCGTTGTAACAGAGACTTCAAAATTGGTAAATTTTTTTGTTTATTAAAATCCACGCCAATTAATACATGTTAAGGTCAAAGGTTAAGGTCACGGTTGAGCAAAAGTACGTAATCAGCCGTAAGTTTGGACATTGCTATCACAGAGACTTCAAAATAGGTTCATATTTGAGTGTATAAAAATCCACGCTAATTAATACATGTTAAGGTCAAAGGTAAAGTCATGGTCGAGTCAAAGGTGTCCCTCTATTTCAGAATATACCTGCATTAGAAAGTATTTAAAAGCAAATATTTTGCATTTTCTTAGTTCAAAGAAATATATATATATATATATATATATATATATATATATATATATATATATATATATATATATATATATATATATAATGTATGTATGTATGTATGTATGTATGTATATATATATATATATATATATATATATATATATGTGTGTGTGTGTGTGTGTGTGTATGTATACATATGTATGTATACATACATATATATATATATATATATATATATATATATATATATATATATATATATCCGAGATCATAGAGAAAAAATTGTATATATGCATTTGTTGCAACTAATACAGTTCAAATATTGAACACAATCAAACATATTACCTATTATTCTATCAGCAAACCATAGCTTCATACCGTAATGTTTATATGTTAGTTTTCAAGGACACTTTACGTATCTTACCTTTATTTAAATGATTTGCTTTAATAAAAAAATATAAAAACAATTCTTAGTTTGTAATTTTTATTACAGTTTGATGGCACTTAATTGGTTGATTACAGAAAATAACTAGAAAAGTACTCTGGGAGTGCAAACCTCCGCCAAGGCATATCATTTATCGAAACTAGCTTGCCTTTCCCAGAATCAGTTTAGATCGTAAACGTATTTGAAGTCTGTGTGAAAACCATGTGTAAAATTATGGTTAAGGTTAAGGTTGATTTGGTCCACCTTTTGCTCGAACTTGACCTTGACCTTTTATTGAATCAATTCCACGTCGTAACATAGCAATTAATCGCTGAAAGTTTCACAACTCTATGAGTAAAATTGTGGCCAGGAAGCTGTTCACAAACAGAATAACGGACCAACTAACAAACAGGGGTGAAAACATAACCCCCTCCCAACTTCGTTGGCGTAGGTAATGATATTTTCTCTAGGTTTTGAGGAAATTTCAATCAGTATGTTTTATGTTATTCTTTCCACAGATAAAGTTACTTGGCTTTTCTTCATTTCAATATTTTTCTTTAGTTCATTGTTATGATTAATTGGTTACGTAGGATATTCTTTAAAGTTATTCTGAAATATATCTGAGCGTAGAATTGTTCTCAGATTCAAGCCGGAATTGTTACGAGAGTTTGAATATATTTTACGGAAAACTTCAAGGTAAACTTTTATTTGATCGCTAGCTCAAGGAATAGAGCCTTAGAAAACTCCAATCCGAGGCATAAACATTGCAGAGTGTTCAACCTAATTCAATTATTGCTTATATAAGGAAAGTCGGTTTCATTCTAAACTAGAGGGGCACACAGTAGAGCGCAGACCTCCGTCGTGGAAGCTTATTTCTAGACCTTCTGCATGACCTTGACCTTCACCATGTAGACTTTACATGTATAAATTGATGTGGATTTTCATACACTCAAATATGAACAAAGTTTGAAGTTTCTGGGACATCGATGTCCAAACTTATGGTTGATTATGTGAAGTGGACATTTTGCTTGACTGTGACCTTAACCTTTGACTTTGATCTTCAAAATATTTATCATTTCCAGCTTTTTACATAACAGTTATTCCCTGCAAGTTGCATTACCCTACGATTA
>NC_090730.1:180794339-180799339 GCF_036898095.1 Palaemon carinicauda
AAAACAATATAAATAAAATATTTCAAGAACAGTAACAACATTAAATTACATCTTTAACATAAAAACTATAAAGAAATAAGACAGAACAGCATGCCCGAGTGTATCCCTAAGCAAAAGAACTAATTAATTAGAATTCTAGTTTACAGTTTTAAAAATATGATTATAATGTCGTATTTCCTTCTTTTGACGATGGGAAAGCTTCCCTACTGACTCTATAAAGAGTAAACATATCTGAAATTACAACTCGTTTAATCGTTATATAAAATCATAGATTGGTTAAATAATATTTTCTAAAAAGTACAGACACTTGCAATGGCCTCTAAGATTATCATCATCATCATCATCACCATCATCATCATCTCCTCCTTTCGCCTATTGATGCAAAGGGCCTCGGTTACATTTCGCCAGTCGTCTCTATCTTGAGTTTCTAAAACAATACTTCTTCATTCATCATCTCCTACTTCACGCTTCATAGTAAGAGAAAAATAGATTACAGTATCGTTGTCTGTATTCCTTTTGGTATTGCGAAAACTAAAAAAAACATGATAGAAATCAGAGTATTCCTTTGGTAGTATAGTAAAGTATTGTATAAAAAAATACGAAGCATAGTAAACGAAGTACCTTTGTTAGTAAGAGAGTATCAACCAACTCAATATTTGTTTTGTGCGATGCGAGGGAAAGTTTATTTGAACTGTGTTGTTTTCCCAAGGATACTCGTCCTAACAAACTAAAATGTTTCTGGCTACACGAAAAATAGAACTCGAACAAATAGCCTTCCTTGCTAGGATATAAAGAATGACATGGCCTCGGATACTAAGTTAATCTCTGACTACTTTTTGCTTTATGTTAGAGTTTGTTTGATTGCTATGAATATATCTTACATATTACAAGTTGCTTTTGACATTGAATATAACAGTCATTCCAAATAAGGAATTCAAGAAAATGGTAATAAAGATTTTGTATAGATTACAGAGCGGCGACGATGCCTACTAGGTCTCTCCATATCCCTCAGGTAGGGGGAGAGGGACTAGTCATAACCTTGTGAAAGGGTCTACCCTGAGAGGTACACTTGGAAATCACACTGTCTCAAACATTGTTGAACCAGCAGGATTTAGCTAATAGAGGGGTTGGGTGGTAGTTGTGTAAATAGTTGAATCTGTTTGCGTGAGTATGTTTATGCGTTCGTGTACATATGTACCTAAACATTTAGATGTCACTTTTGATGGGTCAGGAACACTAGTGTAATAATCTAGATCAAAATCAATAATTATTAGGAGCAAGCAATAATAACTCTTATGCATTCATTATGCTAAGATATATACCTTACTGGAGAGCAATAAGACATTTCACTCATTTTCACGGGACATTTATTCATATTCTAGATTTATACATGAAAAAAAAAAAAACCTTGGTGTGATTAGGTTACGCTCTAGTGTCAATGCTATTTGACTAACGACCTAATCAGCATTAATAATTTCTCTTGTGGTTTGCACATTGAATGACAAAGTATATGTGAATGAAGAGCTTCGTTATCTATTCATGGTGCACATGCAATTAAGTCGATGTTAATGCTACCAAACATTCTTTAATACACGGTGTTTCCATTAGGTTAATGTTATTCCTCACTGGATTTGACAGATAATATTCATTCATAAGGACCTCATACATTATCTGGTAGGCATTGATAAATTATGTCACAGAGCAGTGGGAGTAGGATATGTAAATGTTAGTTTGTTTTGAAGCGAAACAATGAAATGTATAAGGTAATTACACAATGAGTCTCTCTCTCTCTCTCTCTCTCTCTCTCTCTCTCTCTCTCTCTCTCTCTCTCTCTCTCTCTCTGAATGGTTTCTGTAACCGAATTGGATAAAAGAAGTTAAAAAAAAACAATGGTGTCAATAGTTTGATCCGGCGCACCTGCATAGAGCCAACAACAATTCACAAAGTTATTTAAAACTCACGATTTATGTTTAATCATAGCATGTTTCATTACAAGCATGTCTAGTAATTGATTCAGAAAACCCTTTCCGCTGAGAAAATAAAAACCAAAACACTATACAGGGGATATATCAAACTTAAACCATGACAAGTGCACAGTATTTGGCCTAATATATTTTTTTCTCATATAAGATTTTAAGGTGCTAATGTCTGTGATCTCCATTGCAAATCTCACTTACTGTTTTAGAACCTAAAAGAAAGCTTTTGATTCTGTCAAAATCTCAGCAGGAATGAAACCCTTCAAAGACAAGGAATAGAAGAATCCTATGTTACATATTTCAATGATGCGTTATCAAAGACTAAATATCCTCAATCTCTTTAAGATAGGAAAGTCCCTCTGTTTAGGAGAAAAAAAAAATCAACAACTAAAGAATTTTGTAGAGGGAAAGGAAATATCTGTTGTTCTGTCAATGTTGAGACAAGGGGAGTCTGCAGGGAAGACATAAACGAACCACTATAGCCCAACTTTCCTGGAAAACTGACCATCTGGGACATTAGCAAAGGTTAGAAGTCGAAGATGTTGAATTCTTTCCCTCTAAATTTCAGTGGAATCTTCTGAAAATGAAATCACATCTATCTATCTATATACCAAGGCACTTCCCCCAATTTTGGGGGGTAGCCGACACCAACAATGAAACAAAACAAAAAGGGGACCTCTACTCTCTATGTTCCTTCAGCCTAATCAGGGACTCAACCGAGTTCAGCTGGTACTGCTAGGGTGCCACAGCCCAACCTCCCACATTTCCACCACAGATGAAGCTTCATAATGCTGACTCCCCTACTGCTGCTACCTCCGCGGTCATCTAAGGCCCCGGAGGAAGCAGCAGGGCCTACTGGAACTGCGTCACAATCGCTCGCCATTCATTCCTATTTCTAGCACGCTCTCTTGCCTCTCTCACATCTATCCTCCTATCACCCAGAGCTTTCTTCACCCCATCCATCCACCCAAACCTTGGCCTTCCTCTTGTACTTCTTCCATCAACTCTTGCATTCATCACCTTCTTTAGCAGACAACCATTTTCCATTCTCTCAACATGGCCAAACCACCTCAACACATTCATATCCACTCTAGCCGCTAACTCATTTCTTACACCCGTTCTCTCCCTCACCACTTCGTTCCTAACCCTATCTACTCGAGATACACCAGCCATACTCCTTAGACACTTCATCTCAAACACATTCAATTTCTGTCTCTCCATCACTTTCATTCCCCACGACTCCGATCCATACATCACAGTTGGTACAATCACTTTCTCATATAGAACTCTCTTTACATTCATCTTCTGAAAATGAAATCACATAACATATGTTATTATCGTGGCCGTGTGTTAGTAAAGCTAAGAAATAAATAAGTTGGTATTACGTGGAATTAGTAAACACACTCTAATTCTAATCGAAAATGCTGTGTACGAATACACTGTTCTCAGCCGTATTTCGGTAAAATACAGGTAACCGCAAGTTCACCATACTTGGTTATTATATTTCACGGTTGGTGTCCTTATTATCACTCCTTTACGTCAATATATTTACTTTCAAAACGGTAAATGCCTAGCAACATTTATTCCAGGATTCTTACCGGTTTTTTTTTTTACGACTCATTCTTAACAGAGCAGCACATGAAAAACTCTTTATGAGGGTTTTTATTTCAATTGTCTGAAGTATATATGATACTTATGATAGATTAAGAAGGTATATCTTGACTGTGTGCATTATACCGAGACAATGATGGCTGTGTTTACTCGATTACCATCCACATAGTTTTTCTAATTCCATCTATAATATTCAATTTCATATATATTAATTTATCCAAAATACTATGCCACGTTTTTATTTCCTAATTACACTTGCCTAAAAAGTGTTAGTAAAGTAAATCAAAAGATATATAGTAACTTTTTTATTCCTGTTCATTATTTACGTCTATCTCTTCGTATTAAAGCTGTAAGTGTTCACCTTTTGGTAATATTAATCTGATCATTAAGAAAGAGTCAGCTCAAACCAGAAGAATACTTGTGGAGCACTCAGTAGACCACAGACCTCAGCCATGGCAGCTTTTGTCTCGACCTTTTGCACGACCTTGACCTTTACCTTTAACCTTCACATGTATTAATTGACGTGGACTTTCATACACTCAAATCTAAAACAAGTTTGAAGTGTCTGTGACAACGATGTCCAAACTTATGGTTGATTATGGGAATTGGACATTTTGCTTCATCATGACCTTGAACTTTGACCTTGACCTTCCAAATTTCAACTATTTTTATCTGTTAACATAACAGTTAATCCCTGCAAGTTTCATTGCTCTATAATAGAAATTGTGGTCAGGAAGCTGTTCACAAACAAACACACACATAAACATGGGCAAAAACATAACCTCATTCGAATTTCGTTGGCTAACGTAAATATATAAACCCTTAAACTCAACTTTCCGTAAAGAAATCTAGGAGTTTAAAATTCAAGTCTCGGTAAACAATCTGAGATTCTCGAGAAATGCAAAGTTGTGTTGCTATATCATTAATCTTCTTTTTCTTTCCAAAACTTTTTTTATTGCCTTGTTTAATCTTGTTCGCTAGACGTTGGATGCAGCATGCAAATACATTCATACGAACATACATACATTTTCTTACTGGAGATATCTTATTAGAATACACTTTCTTCATTTTGAAATAAGTATTTTTTTTATAATGATTATGAATCAAATGTTTATGCATAAAAAGAATAACTTATTGACTTTTTCTAATATTTTTTTCAAGTAAATCTAATTAAAGTTTATTATAGACTTAAAAATCCACTTGTGTTAGTAAAGAAAATTAATATTTATAAAACATTTGTTATAGATTACTTGAATAAATAAAACCTTTTCAGATATTTTAATAACTCTGTTATTGATATAAATATCATAGTTTGTTGGCCTTGGAATCAGATTATTGATATCTCTTATCAATTTGACCTCAAATCGTTAACATGACTAAAGACTGTATTAAATGTGAAAATGAAAAAATGTA
>NC_090730.1:180804339-180806839 GCF_036898095.1 Palaemon carinicauda
GTCAGTAACCATTAAAACTGTATGTTTCATAATGAAAAAATACCAAGAAAAGCATACAGATGGACTTCAAAATCAATTGAAATACAAGGATCAGTGTGTAGGTAAACACTCTCATCCGTGCTGTCGAACCCAAATAGCTGGAATTATCAGCTATCTAATAGCTTGCATAAATCTCATCCTATCTAAAAACGACTCATAACTGAAATTATATATCTAAAACATAATATAAAAGAATATTACATTACGATATTGTTTTAGTTTAACTTTCTAAGCTAAGCAGCTCTTCTTGGAGAAGGACATTCCCAAATCAAAATACTGTTCTCTAGTATTTGGCAGTGTCATAGCCACTGCACCATGGTCCTCCACTCTGTTGGGTTAGAGTTCTCTTGCTTGAGGGTACATTTACGCATACTATTCTATGTATTTCCCATATTCCCTTTCCTCACTGAACTACATGACCTGTAGGGTTGAAGCTTCGCATGTAATGATAATAATAAAATACCCAATATGGAAAAACAGGAAATATATTCATGCAACTCTGGGGAGAAAAAACTGATTTCAAGCGTCCTTGCATGTCGATGAGTTCTGCCAATCATTTGGAAAATAACAAAGGGTCAGCTTTTTGTGAGGTCAACGAATGTGATCCTGGTTTGTGCCTCACTGGGTTGCAATAGGAAAACAAGACTGACACAGCTGAGAGTTTTCTTTTTCCATCTCCCCTCTCTCCATGAAGCTTTCAATTCCCTGTTGCATTGAAGGAGAGGTTTTCTCTAAAATTTTTGTTATATTATCATTTTAGGTTAATCACAATCTACAATGACTGATAGTTTATAGTGTCAGGTTCCAGATTACATCCAGGACTCTCATTACTGCTGAGGTTTTGACAAAATCAAGAGCTTTTTCATGGATAAACACGCTTAATTGTTAAAGCTTCCATTATATATATTTATATATATATATATATATATATATATATATATATATATATATATATATATATATATATATATATATATCGAATGATGCTAATAAGGTTACGAATAATTCCTTGAGAACAAAAAATCCTGTAGAGAAAGGCTATTTTAAGCTTCCTTTTTGCTTCAAGATTAATGCCCACATGGGACAAGAGGGAACAGAAAATCTTTTAGTATAAAGGCTAAACCTGATGATTTACTGGCAAAGTTAACCTTCTCGAATCTCCCTAACCCCAAAGTATCAAAGGTTTATTGAAAGTTGAGCCACAATTCACTCGATAGCTCTACTCTGGAGATACCTAACCGCGTACCTTACGACCCACTTATCCTCATGCTGGTGCGTGGAATATTTTCCCCCTCTATTGTTTCTCATAAATCTTTGTTATTTCATTATTTTTTTTTTTTCGAATGCTTAATAACACCAGCTCGTTCATTGATTTGTTGTTGTTAATGTGGATGATGTTGTAAAATTACTACTAATAGAGAAATAAATCATCCTGGGTCTTGAGTATTTCCCGTTAGAGTTTGTTTAAGTAATGTATGTTAGCTTCATTATTGTCTGTCTTTTGCCACTTTCCACACCCTTTCGTTAGTTATAGTAACTTATATAGACTCAACAGGTCCTTTAATCTATATTAGATGTTAGTTTCTTACTATGTTAATGCAGATCCAATATATGTGAACTTTCAAGCTAACACTGCGTCAACACCAACGCCATCTTTTGCAGTAAAAAGTGAGTTGAAAAATACACTGAATTCCTTGATAGTCAAATGCTCCTCTTTGCTGGAATTTAATGTCACCTTAAGTGCAGATCCTTGGCTGCTGACACCAAGTTCTCCCACTTCAGGATAATAGCTTTGAATATTCTTTTAGACATATATTTTCCATTTGTGTTTTTGGTGAATATTTTGATAAATATTTTAATCTTTTGAACTGTGATTATTAGGCATGTAGATAAATTTCATTGTTTCCTATCTAAGACTTACTTACGATTAAATCATCCAAGTTAAGGGTGGTGGTTACCGGGGATAAACTCCACATATTATCTGAAGGTGATGTTACTGTATAATCATACCAAAATATACATTGAGCACATAAGTGTCCTGTTTCGTCTTTGGAATTTGCTGTTTTCACAAACGTATACACACCAAGCGGTAATCAGGTAAGTTCTGATTCTCATAATTTTATGAATTAAGTTGTCGTTCTACATGTATCTATACCACCTGCTTAACAACGCCACTGCCTTAAAAGGTGTTTGGTAGTGTGATAATCTTTTCTAAATGGAATATCTAAAATTATGTTTTGACCACAGTTGCTGATTGAAAGTATGTTCGATTTTATTCGTATTTTTTTTTTTATTAGTTTAGATTGGTGAACAGGTACATGTATTTTTTAAAATATCTTTTATTTATATAGTAAACCTTAGGAGTACCTTCTCTAAATGGGGATAGCTTAGTGTGTTGAAGGTGTTTATGTATCACCGTGATAAGCAAAGCTGTACTAGTCTAGGACATCCATACTAGGTT
>NC_090730.1:180814339-180819339 GCF_036898095.1 Palaemon carinicauda
CAACAAATGATTTTATCTCATACTGTCCTAATAATACGAAACTTTGGTTTTTCTGGGGAAAAAATCTAGTTATTTAAACCCGCCAAAGGAAAATTACGTCTTTAGTGAGAAAAAGAGGAGAAAAATACAAATCTTAAAACTATAAAGATAAGAAAATATTGAGAAAAAAATCTTTGAAAAGAGAAGATATTTCTAATAAATGAATTAAAATCAGGAATGTATTTCGAGACCAAAGTTTTCTCTTTATAGGCTAGCATGAGGTAGAGATAAATGTTGAAATGTAACAACTAGAGGAGGCACTCAGTAAATCTCAGACCTACTCCAGGGGAGCTTATTTTTTGACCTTTTTGAGATTATTTTGGACGTTTTGCTCGTCCGTGACCTTGACCTTTGACCTTCCAAAATTAAGAAATTTCCATCTCTTTACATAACTGGTTGCAATCCCTGCAAGTTTCATTACTTTACAATTAAATGTGTGGCCCTTTAGTTGATTACTGGAATTTGACATTTTACTTGACGTTGACTTAAGACTTGCCTTAACCTTGGACTTGAACTTCACCTTCGACATTAACATGTATTGATTGGCATGGATTTTCATACACTCAAATATGAACCAATTCTGAAGTCTCTGTGACAACGATGTCCTAACTTGTGGCTAATTGCCTTAATTGCACATTTTGCTTGACTCTGACCTTGACCTTCCTAAAATTTAATCATTACCAGCTTTTTTCATAACAGTTAAGCCCCGCAAGTCTCATTGCTCTACGCTTAAAATTGTGTCCAGGAAGCTGTTCAAAAACATACACACATACACAAACAATCTCACAAACAAGGGCGAAAACATAACCTTCCAACTTCGTTGGCGGAGGTAATTACCAATTCATTATCAGTTTAAAATACAATATCGCAGTATTGTGTCATACTTAAACATTTCCATCCTACATATGATTTTTGATGTTCAAAAAAGGTTGATTATTGAAAACTTCCAGATTCTTGAAAAGTTTTCATTACCTTTTAAAGAATGCAAAATCTTTATTGGTACTAGAAAACTTGCATTGATGGTTAAAAGATTAATAAATCAAAAAATATGATAGGAACAATTTTTATGATAACAAACATTGTCTAACTTAAAAAAATATGGAAGAATAACATTGTATATAATTCCTTATCAGGTATTTATAGGAATACTTTAATATACGGTTAAAATACCCCTGTTTTCAACAAAAGGAAAATCGAACCAAATATTATTGTGATTGTATTCTAAAAACCTTGCTAAAAAACACGGCTCTTTTTATCCTTCATAATCACAGTTTTATTTATGTTCCATTAAAACAATGACAGAAATATAAAAATCAAATTCCAATTTGGAAACCAAACAGCTGCTATTGTTTATACAATAAACAAGTTATCCAAATAAATGACCCACAAAAGCTTTGAAAAAAATAAATAAACGAAAAATAGAACCTTTTTCTGGGTTTTGGGAACAGAAATAGAAATTTATTTAATAGAACGAATTACCATCTATTTTTTCACCTAAAACTTTGTTGATATTGACACCATTTATAGTGATGTAAGTTGAGAACTGTTTGATTATTTTATCTTTTTTCATCTTTTTTTTCTATAAAAATAAGCATAAAATTTAAAAAAAACTATTTTGATTAAAATTCTTTCTAACAATTTGGTCTTTCACTGTCTTTGGGTAGAGTTCTCTTGCTTGAGGGTACACTCGAGCAAACTATTCTATCCTATTTCTCTTTTGTTTTTTAAGTTTTCATAGTTTATAAATAAAGGATTTATTTCAATGGTTTTACTATTCTTAAAATATTTTGTTTTAATTATTAATTACATTATTTTAGTTTCTTTATTTCTTTTCTTCACTGGGCTATTTTCCCTGTTGGGGCTCTCGGGCTTATAGCATCTTGCTTTTATAACTAGGGTTATAGTTTAGCAAGTGATAATAATAATAATAATAATAATAATAATAATAATAATAATAATAATAATAATAATAATAATAATGGTTGCTGTTTTTGTTTCTGTTGTTGTTGTTGTTATTGTTATTTACATTACTGCTATCAAGATTATTCAACAAGAACAACAATGACAATGATAATAACAATGAAAATGTCAATAACAATGTCTTACCGCCATATTATCTTACCTATAGAATAGCTGGATCGCTTGCTGTTCTTAGTTCCATGTCCGAACAGATGGACCCTATTTAGCAGCTACACAAAATGTGATTCATTGTCCCGATTGACTCCCAGCAGGGGGATTCAGCACCATTTATGTAACCCCATCTCTGGAGACTATCTCCTGCCCTAGGAGTTATTCTTTTTGTCTTTATTCAGGGGTACCAATTTCCTCCTGATAGGAGAGAATCCACAGGGATGGTCTTCACTAGGGCTAGGGAGTGGGAGACTGTCTCCTGCCCTAGGAGTTGTTCTTTTTGTCTTTATTCAGGGTGACTAATTTCCTCCTGATACGAGAGAATCCACAGGGATCGTCTTCTCTAGGGCTAGGGAGTGGTTTTAGTAATCCAATTAATAATAATAATAATAATGATAATAATAATAATAATAATAATAATAATAATAATAATAATAATAATAATAATCTTCTCCTAAGCCTATTGACGCAAAGGCCCTCGGTTAGATTTCGCCAGTCATCTCTACCTTGTGCCTTCAATTCAATTCTTCGCCAGTCATCCTCTCGTACTTCATGCTTCATAGTCGTCCACCATGTAGGCACACAAACACAGTTGCTTCTAAGGAACTTCAAAAGAAAGTGGGTAATAAGCTTCCTTTGCATTATTCCTTACACAAGTTCCTTGTTTTAAAGCTACATGGATATTACTTGGCCCACATCAAAAGGGTTCTGATAGAATTTTAATTTCATCCAGCAATTTGATTTGTAAACACATAACGAGAATCGTTACATGAAATCGGATGGATATTTTTTACAATATTACTACAGAGTTCAAAGATAATAAAATGAAAATACTCCTAGGGCTATGGTGACGGACGTTGTTACGTCCCTGACTGGTGAACGTCAGCCTGGGATTTGAGTCCCGTTCAAACTCATTAGTTCCTTTGGTCGCTACAATCTCACCATCCTTGTGAGCTAAGGAAGGGGGGCTTAGTGGAGACTATAGGTCTATCTGCTGAGTCATCAGCAGCCTTTGCCTGGCCCTCCCTGGTTATAGCTTGGGTGGAAAGAGGGCTAGGGCACTGATCATATATATATATATATATATATATATGGTCAGTCTCTAGGGCATTGTCCTGCTTTCTAGAGGAATATCACTGTGTATTGATTCTGCCATTCATAAACTACCTTTAAATCTTTAAACCTTTAAAATGGAAATGTAATCTGCTTCTGATATTGCTCCAATCACTGAATGAAACTTGAAACGACAATAAAGAACGAATTGCTTTCCAAAGATGAATATCAGTTTCAAATGTATTCCCGGATAAATTGATAGAGATTTCGTATGCAATATCCGATGAAGTGTCATCCCATACCGTTCAGTTACTCCCGATTAAGAAAAAATCTATTTGATTGACATATGTCAGAGGCTCTTCATTGATTAATTGTGGCCTGGTTCGTTTGGATGAAGATGGGACTCTGTTCTGTTGCATTTTGCAAAGATATTGGCAGTGACAGAGTGTTGCAATGGTATACAATCATTAGCAATTTCTTATCTTTAATTTTAAACGATAAAGGAATTATATCTTTCAATGGCTTTAAAGTCTGCTCATGAATGGCAGAGGCAAGGGACAGTGATATTACCTTATCAAGCAGGACAATGCCCTAAAGACTCACCATATTACATATGATCAGCGCGTAAGCCCTCTCTCCACCCAAGCTAGGACCAAGGAGGGCCAAGCAATAACAGTTGATATCACAGCAGATAGACCTATAGGCTCCCTCAAACCCCCTACCGCTAGCTCAAAAGGATGGTGAGGTTGCAGCGACAAAATGAGCTAAAGAGTTTGAGTGGGACTCGAATCATAGTCTGGGAATCCCCAGGAAAGGACGCTATGACCTTTCTGTAAGGAGCATGGAAGTAAATTATATTGTAATTTTATCATTTAGATACTCTCGCAAGATAACCATTTGATTATGTTAAATTTGGGAATATAATACACATGTATTTAAATAACCTTAAGAAACCTTTACATGTTCTTAAGAAACCTTACATACCATTAACCTGTTGATTCAAAAATTATAACACGATGCTTAGAAAAATATATTGTTTCCATACTTAAGTAAACATATCAATAGACCTATTACCAAAGTAGTAGAAAAAAAAATCCACTTTATTTTTTTATATACATAACTTAATCCATCATATCCCTGTAGAAGTAAATGATGAGGTGATTAAAGAAATAGCATAAGATTAAGGTGAAAGGGAAAGTTATCCAATTAGTTAGAGTCACCTTCGCCACAAATGGCCAGAGATGTCTGGAGGCGGGATTTCTTTGCGACAAAAATTCATTTGCAATTGAGAGATCTCCTTCCTTCCTGCTTGTTACAAGGACAGTGTGACATGAAAGAGGATCCAGTGGATCATATATTGGAATCTAAACGACAGAGAGAGAGAGAGAGAGAGAGAGAGAGAGAGAGAGAGAGAGAGAGAGAGAGAGCGCTTCAAGGATTTTGGATGTCTCAAAGACATTTTAGTCCACCCGCGGAGACTCCATTTGTTCGTGGGTAGAGCGATTCACTTCAAGCATCTAAAGACTTCTTTTGATCTTGTCTAACTTACTCTTTAACTCGTTTATTGAGATCTCCTTCCTTTCCGCTTGTTACCAGGGCAGTGACATAAAGGCTGTATTCAAGGAATATTAGTGACCCAATTAACTCATGCTATTATACCGTCCAAAATAAGCAACAATGGAACGAATACTTGTAGCATAACATTATCGTTCAGAACATTCATCTGGATTTCATTAGTCTTTAAATTGCGTGTGTTGTAATGGAGACGACATTGAGTT
>NC_090730.1:180824339-180829339 GCF_036898095.1 Palaemon carinicauda
TCAAATAAAATGTTAAAAAGGGAAATGAAGATGATTTGATTGTCTTCAATCAAAATACAGCTTCAAGGAGGTTTCTTAAACGTATAAGTCCCTAAACAAACACGAGAGAGTAAAAAGTATAGAAACATATCCTTAACACGATGTCAAGTGGTAGGGTAATGATTAGGGGTGAAATCTTGAGTCATTTGATATAAATTGATTTAAATCATAGGAAAAAAAAAAAAAACAGTAATCAGGAGATAAGGTTCACTCAACTGAATTAAATGAGCGTATCAATGACTTTTCATTGATTATAAATGAGCGGTCACGAACTTATTATCTTTGATTTTTGCTTGTGATTCTTTTTCCGTTGACCCACTTAACAAAAAAAAAAGAAAAGAAAAAATAAAACATGATAAATCAGTATTAGCATGATTTAGAAACTTCGTGCACTTGCGTAAAAATACACACACACATATATACATACACACATACACACAGATATTATGACTGGCCAGACAGTACTACATTGGATCCTTCTCTCTGGTAAATATACATTTTTCTTTTGAATACATACACACACCGAATAGTCTGGCCTATTCTTTATATCTTCTCTTCTACCCTCATACGCCTGACAACACTAAAATTACCAAACAATTCTCCTCCACCCAAGCGGTTACTGCACTGTAATTGTTCATTGGCCATTTTCCTCTTGGTAAGGGTAGAAGAGACTTTAGCTATGGTAAGCAGCTCTTCTAGGAGAAGGACACTTCAAAATCAAACCTTTGTTCTCTAGTCTTGGGTAGTGTCATAGCCTCTGTACCATGGTCTTCCACAGTCTTGGGGTATAGTTCTCTTGATTGAGGGTACACTCGTACACACTATTCTATCTTATTTCTGTACCTCTTGCTTTGTTGAAGTTTTTATAGTCTATATAGGAGATATTTATTTTAATGTTACAGTTTTTAATATTTTATTTTTCCTTGTTTCCTTTCCTCACTGGGCTATTTTCCGTGTTGGAGCCCCTGGGCATATAGCATCTTGCTTTTCCAACTAGGGCTGTAGTTTTGCAAGTAATAATATATATATATATATATATATATATATATATATATATATATATATATATATATATATATATATACATACATATATATATATATATATATATATATATATATATATATATATATATATATATATATATAGTAGAAACATATGCATACACACTGTATGTATACACACACATATACACATACACACACACACACACACATATATATATATATATATATATATATATATATATATATATATATATATATATATATATACATACCGACATATTAATTATCCAAAACGATGTAATATTAACACTTTCCAAGACATTGATGTTACTTCGTTAACATCTGCATTTTATAATCATAGAGGAGAATACTTTACTGTTTTTTTAGATTATCACATCTTATTATTATCACAAATTAATATTTTCAATCGATATCGTTTCTCCTTTTATTCTTAGTTACAAGCCCTGAGCAGCTATCGCCTTACTAATCTGATAGTAATGAAAACAATATCGAGATTGGAGAAAGAATAGTTTCTTGCTTTGAAATTCATCGTTAGGATTGGAATAAGATAACGAAATAGTTAAGGGTTAATTTCAGATTGATAAGCTTCATAGTAATGAGTAATATTTCTAAGTAGTCAAGATAGTAATGTTTTATACATCATCATCATCAATATCGTCATCATCATCATCTCTTCCTACGTCCATTGACGCAAACAGCCTTGGTTAGATTTCGCCAGTTATCTCTATCTTGAGCTTTTAAATCAATACTTCTCCATTCATCACCTCCTACTTCACGCTTCACAGTCCTCAGCCGTGTATACCTGGGTCTTCCAACTCTTCTAGTGGCTTGTGGAGCCCAGTTGAAAGTTTGGTGAACTAATCTCTCTTGGGGAGTGAGAAGAGCATGCCCAAACCTTCTCCATCTACCCTTCACCATGATCTCATCCACATATGGTCCCTGAGTGGTCTCTTATAGTCTCATTTCAGTATAAAGTTTTTTTTATTATAAGTATAAGATATATTTACTACAAAAAATACAGGAATCAATCAATATCCACTCAGACATGTATGTAGAAGTCCTCCAGGCGAAAATAGTGGAGAGAGTGAATGCTGAAGGGAAGAAAATAGCATTGAGAACAGGAGTCAATATCATATTTATAAACAAATACCTATGAGCAATAATATCCACAAAATTCTTAGATGTTATATATACCAGTTATTCTTACTAGTCTTCGATAGGAGGAGAAAGGTTATTTGTGGGGGGTTGAATAATGCAAAACAAATTATAGCATCACATGTCTATATATAATCAAAGATACCGAAAAAATAAAGAAAAATCAGTATTGAAGAATACAGCGGGCTGGTGTTCTGCCCCCTTTTCCAGTAAGGAATATATTTACACTAGGATGAAAGGTCAAGGCAGTGATGTTACATAGAGATATTAATGTATATCTGACAGGAACAAATCAACGGTGTAAGAATCTCTTAAATTCCGATGAAGCAATAGACAATGTACCTAAGGTTCCTTATTGGAGCCCTTGGTCTTATAGCATCTTTCTTTTCCAACCAGGGTTATAGATTAGCATGTAATAATAATAATAATAATAATAATAATAATAATAATAATAATAATAATAATAATAATAATAATAATAATAATAATAATAATAATAATAATAATAATAAAATACCTGGCTCTGAGCCAAGGCTTAGGAATATCTCCGTGTTATTGAAGATAACATCCTACACCTTATCTTGACGATTAATATCCTATCCTCAAAGAGATTGTCGGCGTCAGAGGATAGGGGATTATAGAAGGCTTCCCATCATAGGAATTTCATCTCATATTTTCCTTGAACGAAGGATCTGTCGTAGGATATTTATCTTAAAATCTTTAATATTAGCCTCTTGATATGGACCATCAAAGGATGCATGGGAGAGAGAGAGAGAGAGAGAGAGAGAGAGAGAGAGAGAGAGAGAGAGAGAGAGAGAGAGAGAGAGAGAGAGAGAGAGAGAGAGGTCTTTACTAGACCTTCAATCCATCCATTTCTTATCTTTTTTCATCAAAATGCTGATTACTATATGGGTAAGTGAAAAAAGTATTATTACTCATAAGCATTTATTTTTTACTACTATTTTCTATTAATGAACCAATGTATAAGCTAAATAAATATTAGTTCCAGAAAGAATAAAATTCGCCAATTAATACTTTAAAAAGAAAAAAAAGTACCTCTTTTCCACACAAATTAGTTAGATGTTTTACAACTAATTATCTAATTCCCACTGAGATTTAAATTCGTTCTTGACTTCGTTCACTAATATTGTAGCAAACAGTATCTGCATAGGCTTCCGGTCAATTAGTTCCGGCGTTAAAAGGAGAAATTTATTCTCTGCTTTTTTATAAAATGTTTGTAATTTTTATTTTTTTCATGATTTTTTTGTGGAAGATAGAGAGGACTGTTTCATATATATATATATATATATATATATATATATATATATATATATATATATATGTATATATATATATATATATGTGTGTGTGTGTATATATATATACATATATAAGAGAGAGAGAGAGAGAGATATATGAGAGAGAGAGAGAGAGAGAGGAGAGAGAGAGAGAGAGAGAGAGGAGAGAGAGAGAGAGATACATATATATATATATATGTATATATGTATATATATATATATATATATATATATATATATATATACATATATATATATCTATATATATAGATATATATTATATATATGTATATATATATGTATAATATATATAATATATATATATATATATATATATATATATATACATATATATATGTATATATATATATATATATATATATATATATATATATATATATATATATATACAGACTAACTGGCGAGAAATAATTGTTTTGTATTTATTATTATGGGCCTCAAAAAATATTTCTAAACTAGTTTCTAAATATTATTTTACCCTCGATCACCTACTTGAAAAAATCCTCAAAAAAGTCGATTTCTATGGTTTCTGGAAATGCCTAAAAAAGATTTGCTCACAAAAGGAGAAATCCTCCCTGGTCTCATTTAGTTTTCTTATCAATGACGAGCCAATAGAGGGTAGTGTGAGTGTAGATCAAAGAGTAAAAAAAAATCAATTAAAACATGACAATGTAAACATTTACATATAATTTTGTACTATTATTTAACTATATATTGATTTCATTCCACTTATTGTTTAATGTTTATTATCAACATTAGTATTACGAATAAGTGATTCTTTTCAAAGTGATTAGAATCAGTATGAAGTTATGAGGACTAACATTAGAATTGAAATAGTTTTCAGATCTACATTGGTTTAAGAGGTAGGATTTATTATTATTATTATTATTATTATTATTATTATTATTATTATTATTATTATTATTATTATTATTATTATTATTATTATTATTATTATTATTATTATTATTTACTTCCTCAATTTCTTACCCTACTTACTTACTTGGAGACTTAAAGAAAGAATATCCTATTTATTGTTATTAGAAGGATTGATAAATCTAACCCTATTTCCCATAAAAATATCGGGAAGAAAGAACCGCAAAGAAGTTTGAAAAAGAAACGCTTATTAAAATAAGGTCCATAATTCATGAAATGCCTTCAATTATTTCCTAGTTCTCGTTCAGTTTGGTAACTCACTGAACAATGCAAAGGACCCTAAACAGCCACTCGGAGGTCCTTGACAGATGAAATCATTTTCCAAATTTTGTAACGATTACATATTTCTTTATAAATAATTTGAAAAGAATATTGGTTTCTTGTTCTAATAAGTTGGAATACTGAAAGAAGAAAGAATTTGTTTTATGGATCATTTATGATTTTTGGGCAAATTTTTAATATTTGTAAATCAGAAGTCTTTCACAGTTATTATTATTATTATTATTATTATTATTATTATTAT
>NC_090730.1:180836839-180856839 GCF_036898095.1 Palaemon carinicauda
CATGTGGCTCCTTCTGGCGAAAGTTTGTGGGGGTGTCAAGCTATTCCATATAGCTTTTTTTTTTTTTTTTTTTTTTTTTTTTTTATATATAAATCGGGTATCAAATCTTCGTATACGTAAGATTTTGTAAGTTTTAAATACCTCATACTAGTTATGCCTAATGATTTATTAGGTCTTTATATTATGTAACTGCAAAGTAACATACGTATAATTGTATAGATTTAGAGGGAATTCTGGTGAGATCATTCTGGTGAGATCATTCTGGTGATTGTAGCTGTCATTTGAGAAAATATATAGATTTACAAAAGGAAATGCAGGTCCCTGGCTCAAATTTTGATACTTTGTAAACTGCTGTGCAACATTTTTTTTTTCTACGATTCTGAAATAAAAGCCAGATTAATTAAATCGGCTTTTTTTTCTTAAAAAGGACAATCTTGGGCTTCATTAACATATTCTCAGCTAGTTTATGCTCAGACTTTTCTATGGACAAAACTGGAAAAGGGAAATACCAAAAATGTTATTCGCAGCAATAATAGTCGGTAGAGCAAAAATGAAACATGACCAGCTGAAAAAATTATTCAAGTAAGAGGCTGAAAATTAAAGTATCCTAATTATCTATGATTCTATTTTGCTACGCCGTAGGTTGCCACACTCACAAAATGAACATTAGGCCTATATCACCATGTTCTGGCAAGCGGTACACATTGAGCTACGCTTGGAAACTCCGTGGGTCATTATTTCAAGATTTTTGTTGAGCTTCTAATGTCTTTTCTTACATTGTAGCTTACTGCACTTGCAAAATTAACCTTGCATCACAGCTCCTATTTTCTGGTAAGCGGTACATGTTCATTTTCACTCGCAAGCCCTGTGGATTATTTCGGTTATTTTTTACTTTCACATAAGCAACACTAGCTATATACGTTTTCATCATAATATATTGCCAACGGTTAAAATCATACTATTTCGAAAACTAAATTTCGAAATAGATCGTACTTCCCTCTTAGAAAATCTTTGTCATGGTGATGCTGAAACTGAAGGGGGTAGTGAAAAAATGGTTGTTGTAGAACATCCGGGAACTTGTGCATTGACATTTGGTAGCTCATAATTTGTTGAAAAAAGCGAGGTAATGATTTAAGTCATGCAAAAAACAAAACTGCTGGCAAAGGCCAGCAACGCATGTGCAGTACCTCCCCATCAATCTTCCAAATTTAATCAATAGAGTTAGAGTAAGAATTTTCCTTATTTCAATCGCCCAATACGTAAGTTATAATGTCCAAGCACGCTTTAAACATATAGATATAAATACCAAAATAGCCAGATCTCATTTATGTTATAGCGAATTCGTTTCACTAGCAATTAAAGCATTGCATAACTGTTTATTTGTGAGTAAAGCAAGCCACGGTGGAGCAAATACAATCTGAAGGATGTGATTTGAATTATGAGTAATTTTCTTTAATCTAATCGCTGACATGAACCATATATTTTTACAACACGGTCTTGTTTATTATGCAAATAATGACAAATAATGCTGTAAATCACTATTTTGGCTTCTCATCAAACCCGATTTTCCCGTTTCCATTCACTTTGTCATATGGGGATGGGCGTGGAAAACTATCAACTCGTTGGAGATGTGTAACATAAAATTCACCATGCTAGTGGTGGCTATAGGATTTTGACATCTAAAAGCTTAGAACTGTGATAATAGGTTTCAGAAAGTATTTTATTCGTTGAGAAAATTAAAATAGCTTTTTAGTGTCGCAGGTGTTTTGTCAGGCATTTCTTTTTAAAGTTGCTGGTATTTTTTTAGTATTTTTGTGTTGCCAGTATGTCTTGTGTTGCCAGTATGTCTTGTGTTGCCAGTATGTCTTGTGTTGCCAGTATGTCTTGTGTTGCCAGTATGTCTTGTGTTGCCAGTATGTCTTGTGTTGCCAGTATGTCTTGTGTTGCCAGTATGTCTTGTGTTGCCAGTATGTCTTGTGTTACTGGTAGCTAATTTAACGTGTCGCCGGTAGCTACTGTAACTTGTCGTTGGTAACTTTTGTAACACGTCTCTTGTAGTATCAGGTATTTTCTGTGTGCCGGTCGTTGGTAGCTTTTGTAACACGTCTCTTGTAGTATCAGGTATTTTCTGTGTGCCGGTATTTTCTGTGCCGGTATTTTGCGTGCTGATATTTCTAGTGTTGCTATTAGCTATTGTGACTTTTATCAAGTAGCTTTTGTATCGTCTCGTGTAGTATCAGGCATATTTTTAAGTTTCAGGTATTTTTGAGTTACTTGTATTTTTATCTGGTGCCGAGTCGCAGGGAGTGCGTGCGGTGCCGAGTCGCAGGGAGTGCGTGCGGTGCCGAGTCGCAGGCAGTGCGTGCGGTGCCGAGTCGCAGGGAGTGCGTGCGGTGCCGAGTCGCAGGCAGTGCGTGCGGTGCCGAGTCGCAGGCAGTGCGTGCGGTGCCGAGTCGCAGGCAGTGCGTGCGGTGCCGAGTCGCAGGCAGTGCGTGCGGTGCCGAGTCGCAGGCAGTGCGTGCGGTGCCGAGTCGCAGGCAGTGCGTGCGGTGCCGAGTCGCAGGCAGTGCGTGCGGTGCCGAGTCGCAGGCAGTGCGTGCGGTGCCGAGTCGCAGGCAGTGCGTGCGGTGCCGAGTCGCAGGCAGTGCGTGCGGTGCCGAGTCGCAGGCAGTGCGTGCGGTGCCGAGTCGCAGGCAGTGCGTGCGGTGCCGAGTCGCAGGCAGTGCGTGCGGTGCCGAGTCGCAGGCAGTGCGTGCGGTGCCGAGTCGCAGGCAGTGCGTGCGGTGCCGAGTCGCAGGCAGTGCGTGCGGTGCCGAGTCGCAGGCAGTGCGTGCGGTGCCGAGTCGCAGGCAGTGCGTGCGGTGCCGAGTCGCAGGCAGTGCGTGCGGTGCCGAGTCGCAGGCAGTTTTGTCATTGTGCAGCGAGTACCCCAAAAATTTTCCTTTTATATTTTATGAATGTCCAGCCTTAATGGTAGGTACATAATTTCCCATATTAGTCTTTAGACTAGCTGGTAAAAAATGTGTGATCATTCGGGGTTTTCATTTGGTAGATTGATATCAAACTATGGTAAAATGTTATTCAATAACTTCACTTTTTAAATTTCTAATCAATGAGGTCTTTAAATTTATCTACTTTGAGTATAACACCAGGTTACTTATTGTAGATATTGAAACCATATGGTATGTAATGAATTCATGTTAACTGGTGGTAATAACACTGTAAACTTGTATGGAGAACATATTAAGGTGTATCTACTTTTAGACATTTTGATTCGTGTAATCTGTGGGTAAAAAAAAAAATAGTTTCCCATATTTTTCAGATCTAATAGATATGGTGATAGCAATGTATTCTATTGATATGAAGAACTAATTTTTTTCACTGACACTGAGATCTTTTATAAGGGTCGTGTGATTCCACTCTCTTCTAGGTTTAAAATACTAAGCAGCTCATGAAATTCTCTTGCATAGTAAGTTAAATGACCTTTTGGAGACCTTAGATCAATCAAATTAGAATTAGCTTAGTATAATACCTACTTCATTGCATAAAATACTACGATTTAACTAAGTGTTCAGTTTGAGTAATTCTCATTTTTCAAAGTTGAGAAAGCATAATGGTTTGATAGTGCCAAGTGGTTCGATTGGGAGTTAAATTCTCAGCAACTCCCTTTGAAACTTTTAGACAATGTTTTGTATGCATGTTAAATTATATCATTGGCATATATGCTACATGCACGTCTATAAACACACTCAATTCTGTGTACTAATCTGTAAATTCTTCCAGGTAGACGTCCTGTATCGAAAGGGAATTACTGAGTTGCTGCTATGATTAGGACCAGGATTTCTCAACATTACTATAACAACCTTTGCCAATGTTCCATTCTCATGGAAACTTGAGATTTATGGCACCATATAAAGTGGAGTGAGTTGTCTTTGCTTTTTAAGAGTATCTGTCCGTACAGAAGATATCTGGATCATTTATTTTGATGAATAAACTAATATAACTAAATACTTAAATTATTCCCTATCCCTTTTATTGTATATAACATTAACATAGATGGTTTTAATCTGTAGCCGAATTGATTAACAATAATAACGGTACCTAGTCTATATTTTGACTAATGATACATAACGACATATCGTTTAACGTACTGCAATAGTTTTAATACACGAATAAATTATTCGGGTCTCAAAATTTAGTTTAGGTAACTAATCATACTCTTCAAAATAAGAGGAATTTACTAATATTGCTAATGCACTGGTAGTATACTGTAAAGAGAAAAAAAAATGGACAGTAGACCTATAATTTAGGAATAATGTACGTTGCGTGAAAAGTACTGATTATCTGAAATAGCTGGATACCTTTATAAGGACTTTTAATAGTTGAAGTATTGAAGGTAATATGGGATGAAATTTAACTTGTATTTGATAATTAAAAGTTATCACTATAAATAGTAAACAGCTTTTCCCATACTTTTTGTCACGGAATTTGAACTCTTGGATAAGCAGTTCCATTAAGTTTTCAGAATTTTTAAAAATTCTATTCCAGAATCTATATTGGAAATCAATTTAGTTCATAGGTTTAAAATTTGAATAAGAAAAATACGTAATGTTATTATCTTATTCTTCGCCTGCTTCGCCTATAACATATCCTAAGTAAATATGTTTGCTTATGAAATGTGCTGAACTGGAAAAAAATCCAGTATTAGCTTATAGGGTACCTACTGTTAAGCTATCGAATAATACACATGTAAAGCTTTTAAAGAACTTGTAGAATTCAAAAGTAAATGTTGCGTTGTTGAAGCATTGATGAATGTCTAGAATTATATTACTGAAGAGTACTTAAATCAATTTAAATCATAGGTGAGATATAACCTATAATTTATCCTCAATGTTCGCAGAATTTATAGATACTTATCTAGATTAGTTTATCGAATTAAACGTCCCTTTTCAACTAACTTTGATTCACTTAATGTCTATAAATGTTTGTCAATTTATTATAGTGAAGCTAAACGACTAATTGTAGGTAATGTGTGATTTTTACAGGAAACTAGCTATTGGAGTTTTTAAGTTATTTGATTTGTCAACAAATATCATATAGTATGAAAGTTTGATTTTGGAGGACATTCATAAATGTGTACAGTAGCTGGAAAATTTAACTAAAAGATTGTTCTTAATCTTGTGAATGCAAATATTATATCACTCGTTTAAGCTGTGAACTTTTTTGCTGAATTTTATGGAACTTAAGTCAGCATATGCAGTTTATAGCAAAATTCATTTTTTAAAAGCTGCAAATTTTCTTTTTTGAAATTAATCTGTTTATTGCCAAATTAGTTTTCTAGAAACAGCAAATTCTTTTACTGAATAAATTTGTATATAGCATAATTCAGTTTCTAAATAAATTTGTATATAGCCTAATTCAGTTTCTAAAAGCTGCGAATTTAGTTTTATTGCCAATATACTTTAGTTTAAAGCACTTCATTTTCCAGGCAAAGATTGAAGTAATTTGCGTGGACGACCTCTTGCAGGATCACATGGCCATCAATCTTTTTTTTTATCATATCGGTGTTCTTTAGCCTCGTTGATTATGTACATTTTCATCTTGTGACTTGTCCAGATCAGTGTGAGTAATTTTTAAAATATACTATTGTTATATGAAAGTAGATTTTCAGTAACCTCTAGTTGGGTACAAAATTTGATTGAGACTTCTAGTGAATAATTGCTGCAATATCAATCTGACTAGCAAGGAATCTAGATTATTTTTTATGGTGTTAATATTTATGGAACTAGTGTTTTTTTATTATAGTTGCTATCTTAATTAGTTGTCGCCTTTTAGCTTTAACTTTACTCACTTGATTCAAACTTAATAACAAACTTTGTATTTTCCTATACCAGTTTGAAAGGCAATGCCTAATTGGAGTTATAGAAAGGTTATTTCTTATTCGCTGTTTTCATCACTAAGTTCCTTATGATAGGTTATAAAACCTAAAGTAATGCTTGTTTAGTGAATCTCTGTATTGCATTGTTGTAACTTGATCTGTCACTAACTCAAATATCTTTTTCAGGTGGTCTTGTAGAAATTTTGGGAACTGCTTTGAAACCTGATTGTGGTCAAGAGATATCACAGATTGGTGTGTTATATCAAACTACATTCTACCCGGTATTCATAAGTTTATATTTTGGTCAACTTTAATATGGCCAGCCATGCTACTTGTGACACCTGCACAGCTCGGGTTAAGCCCAGCCTGCCCGTGTCTCCCATTAGCAGTGCCCTGCCACCATCTGCATCTGTCCAGTTTGTCCTACTGTGCCACCACCCGCATCTGTTAAGCTCAGCTACGCTATCCGTGCCACCAGGCTTTCCCAGTCAATATCAATGATATCTGGCCAGTGAAGACGACTCCATGCCCCTTTATTGATCAGTGCAGAGATCAAATACAGTTTAGTAAAAAACCCCTCATGACAACGTGGTGGACCATCAAAACTGTGCTGGTATATATTATCAAGGCACAGCACGTAAACGTGCATGTGATGAGATGTAGTAAAAGTCAGCAGTTGGAAAGTGAGATGTATTATAAAGTCAGACAATCAGCATATTAGGTGTTTCACAGAAAATTATCATGAACCATTTATCTCACAAAAGGTCATCATGAACCATTAAAATATTGAAAATAAGAATTAATATTTAAAATCAATTATTCTCTTTTATTGTACCCAATATAAAATGTACCCAATGATTTATAACATTTTATTGTACCCAATATAAATGTACCCAATGATTTTATAACAAATAAAATTCTAAACAGTGTACTGAAAGAGCACAGCCTTTCTTCTGTCACAGTTCTTGTGTGGTACTGTAACATATGACCTCTCTACTGTGAAACTTCCCGTACTCTCGTACTGTGAAATTTCTCTTACTGCAACAGATATCTTCTCTCTTACTGCAACAGAAATCTTCTCTCTTACTGCAACAGAAATCTTCTCTCTTGCTCTCTTACTGCAACAGATATCTTCTCTCTTACTTCAACAGGTATCTTCTCTCTTACTGCAACAGGTAGTAGTTTCTTCTCTCTTACTGCAACAGGTATTAGTTTCTTCTCTCTTACTGCAACATGTAGTAGTTTCTTCTCTCTTACTGCAACAGGTAGTTTCTTCTCTCTTACTGGAACTGGTAGTTTCTTCTCTCTTACTGGAACTGGTAGTATCTTCTCTAGTACTGGAACAATTGGTATATTCTCTAGTACTGGAACAGGTAGTATCTGCTCTCGCACTGGAACAATTGGTATCTTCTCTAGTACTGGAACAATTGGTATCTTCTCTAGTACTGGAACAGGTAGTATCTGCTCTCGTACTGGAACAATTGGTATCTTCTCTAGTACTGGAACAGGTAGTATCTGCTCTCGTACTGGAACAATTGGTATCTTCTCTAGTACTGGAACATTTAGTATCTTCGCTCGTACTGGAACACGTTTCTTGAACTCCTGTCTCATAGTGGAACGTGTTTGATTGAACACATCTCTTACTGGAAGATATTACACTGTCTACATTCTTACTAGAAAGCGTATCCTTTTACTGAAAAGCATATCTCTCACTGGAACAATTTTACTAGAAAGTGTCTTCACTTACTGGAATGGGATTCAAGCAGCATAACTCTCGTTCATCATGTCCCTTAATCTCTTCTCTCAAGTCTTTTTAAGGGTGCTTGTCCCCTCAAACATTGCTTCTTTTCACAGCTCTCAAAGGGAAGTAGTTTTCTCATAGTATCATATGCATGGCCGCTTTTCACAGTCTCTAGGGAAGGAGGAGTCACAAATGTCGATGCATGACTAATAACTCTCGAAGGGAAGGAGTCTTCTTGCAAGTGGCGTATGCATGACCTCTTTTCATAAGTCTTAAAGGGAAGGTGTCTTCTTAAGTGTCCTATGCATGGCTTCCATGTCACATGCATCGAAGGGATGGAGTCCGTATGAGTCGTTATGCATGGCTTTTTTTCCCACAAGTTTCTTAGGTAAGGGGTCTACTCACAGTCGAAGGAATGAACCTCAGCCAAGAACTAACGACCATCCTCTTCCTTTGGAGGAAGTGGGCTTATTGGATGGAATTCCCAAAGGCTATGGAGACTAAATTTGTCTATGTGCATCAAACTATACCACCTCCTGCTACCTCTTTGTGAAATACACATTCTCTGTAATATATAGTATTTATTAGCATAAACAGTAATTAGTGAATTTCATATTTAGAATAATTAAACTTTTCACAGAATAATTCTTGACCTTGCCACATACATTGTTGGGGTGGCCCTGTTAGGATAGCTGTGTTGACAAGTAGATCTAAAAACTATTAGGGCCATGACGTAACATACTTCAGGGACTACGTATTTGAAGCTATATCAAGTTATTAAATATATTAAATTGCATCATAACTGAATTTGGATTTATGCATTCGGGTTTTAATGACCTTCACTCAAACCCTGCGAGATCATTCAGCAATACAATATTATGGAGGAATTAACACTACTGAAGTACACTTATGGCCCTACACCCTTTTAGGGCCCATCTGGGAATTAATCTATTCAGTTTCTGGTATTCCCTATTGATAGCTTTTTTCATTAATACATAAATCTCTCTTCTCCTGTTCATGATTATCATTGAAACTTTACTACCGGCAACAAAACTATCATGAACCTCTCAATATGCTAAACAAATCAAGTTTGGTAGTGAGAATCAAGAATTTTAAAGTTCGCAAAACTGGTATCAAAGCTTTGACTCTCCTACAGTAAATTGAGCGGTGTAGCTTTCATTGAATATAAAAATATCTAGCAAACACCTGGCATTTTCATAACCAGCGCCAAAAAGAGTTACGGTTAGGAAAAACTTAAAAAGAACCCTAAAACATACTCTAAAAAAAGATAAATCAGGTACTATATAAACTATGTGCTATAAATTTATGAATGACATATACAATGACTTCAAATAAATTCATACCTATGGATTACACAATATTAGAATGGAAAATTTGCCTCCTGCGTAAATCTTATAAAAAAGCTTTTATATCTTACTCAAGAAATACAATGAAAAATTTACCCCCAGAGTATCTAAATCTTAGAACCGATCTATCATATCTGTTGTAGAAATTCCTCATACTATAAAAATTATATATAAATACATTTATATGATGTAATCTATTGGTTGTGAATACACCAATTTACAGTACTGTAAATTTTTTCAAGGTACGCTATTAATACTTGTAAGTGCATATTAAAATTTGGTATTATAAAGGCTCCCATTTTTAAGTTGCACCTTAACCTTGTCAAAGTTTTAAATAATTATTTATCAATGATGAGTTTTCTTTCCTTTCCATGTACATTAATCTTTCAAAAATATGTCACCATGTATATAAGCAAATATTTTATAAATACAATTAAGAAAAAATTTTACCCTAGGATTACAAAATATATATAAGCAGAGATATTTCCAGTATTTTTATTGAGTCCAGGTTTGTTCCACAAGGTATCCTTGACATATCTTTCATAAATTATTACAAGTGAATAATACTATGATAAACGTACATACACTTTACATCAAGGTGGAAAACATTGAGTGTCTTGCAGTTTTGACAGCATTTTTAGTAGAAAATATGCCTGCAGCTATGTTAAATACCCCAAAAGACAATTTCAAACCCCTCTGGCAGTTTTGACAGTATTGTCAGGAAAGAATGTGTGTGCAGCTATGTTCAAACCCACCTCACTTCAAGAACTAATGTCCTAATTGTAATACTGTATATGAACCACTATGACACTTATTACATACATCAAACCAGTAGGTATTTATTTTATGCACGAAAAGGAATCATATAAAAAGATTCACAATAACAACTACCTCCTAACGTAAATTTATCTTGCAAATCAAATCTGAGGGCAAGCCTGTTTCAAGAATTTTTTTTTATCTATAAACTGCTTTTCATTGGTATATCCAATAACATGCCAAGTACTCTATACCTTCCCATATTTAACTATAAATTGACCCCATAAAAAACTAAGGACTTCATACATAGCTGGTACAGTGAAATTGATCAAGATAAGTATAAAGATAGCAACCTATGGGTTATTCATCAAAATATCTATATGGTCGTTTATAACAGTAATTTTTAATGCTATTATATATAAAATATTATGGCTCTTGCGTAGGTTCATTGTAAAAAAAATTTCATATACCATCTTCATACTATAACTCATTAACTGTACTTTGATTTATTATCCTTAGACACTAGGGAACGTTTAAACCACACGCTTGTAACCCTTGAGTAAAGAAAGCATAAAGAACAAATGCAAATTATTAAACAATATCAAAGGTTACCTTGTATAAACATGAGACCTCAATCTAAAAAAAATATATTTAGCAAATTCCAAGCTATGAATTGTGAAATTTTCGAAGCAAAGCTATCAGTCAAAATATTTTAAAGGTTCAAGATTCAGAAGAGATTGTGAAAAGTTAGATCTCTCATCAATTTAACATTACTCATCGTTTACATTATTCAAATGTAAGGCATTCTTGAAATTTGAGAAAATCCAAATACCAACAATATATCTCTGGTCTATCTACCAGATATGTCTGTCGACTACTGTTAGTATTATTGAACAAAATTTTCCAAATTTTTTTCAAATTATTAGTATCTTTTGATAGTCTATCTACAGTCTATCTACAATTATCTGGACTTTTCACAAAATAGGTATTGAACCTGATTTACTTAAAAGCTATTCAAATAATTATAATTTACTTAAAAGCTATTCAAATCATAAGTATCTTTTGGAGGTGAATTTTCATGTAATGTGGTTTATAAGCTTACTCCATCCTTCGCCTTTTTATCAAAAGTCACTAAGATCTTAAATAAGGGCAAAATTATGACAATTTAACAAACATCCAAGAACATACAAAAATTGGTTTTCCATAATTGACAGTAACCAGGTATGGTCTAACTTCTCACTGACTTTACCATACTTTGCTTGAAAAATTAAAAATATGCAGCAGTTACCTTAAGAATGCGAAGCCGACCGTTCCCTGTTAAGATTGAACGAACAGGATTTTTATCGTTAATCCAGAAATAAGTGTGCAAGTATTAACACTAGGATGGCCAGCTCCTTTGATATATATAAAATGGCCGAGGTGTCGTTTTCGACACCTTATGATTTTTATTGAAAATTGGCATGAAAAATAATCATATATGGTTAATGAAATAACTCATATGTTTGCAATACATAGTTTATTAAAGAATATTGTTATTACATAACATTTGACATCATTTTGAAGTAGGCTATAACATTCTTTTTACAATCCTGTCGGCTAATTATTTATCAATATCTTAGATTCCACAATCTTTACATGTTACAAACACTACCCTAGTTTCATCCTTTGCACATTTGCCACAAGTAGGTTTTTTGCATATTTGGCAAACAGTAATCGTAGCATTTGAACATTTTCTACCATGACACTTGCGACGTTTCATAGGTAATGATGAGCTTGTGGAGGGCACATCTGCAAGATTCGGTAAGCTTCTCTTCTGAACATAAGCATGCCTAAGACTTTAAATGAGCTCCAAAATGAACTCCTTCCTACTAATTGTTCTCCCTGATGCTAGTTTGTATATAATCCATGCATTTATAACTGCCATATCCAGTATATTACAAAAAACTCCAAGGGGCCAACGTCTTGTAGCACAACGTGTACTGTACTTTCGGAGCATTTGGTCGACTACGTCTACTCCTACTTTATTAGCATTATAGAAATATATGACTGCTGGTTTCTTCTTCTCACCTTCCGAAATTCTTGGAGAACTATGCATTGTTGATAAGAGGCACACATTTTCATTAGCTTTGCATTGATAATTAACAAACATGCATTCACTTTCATCTTGAAAATAGAATTTGGATTCATACTTTTTCCCCTTTTCTTGTAAAGTCATTTCTTTCGACAGATGCTTGCTGTTTCCTCTCACAGTACCGACAATTGAAGTAGCTCTATCTCGCAGTTTCCTTGCAACTTCAAGAGATGTAAAAAAGTTGTCTGTTGTTACATTATAGCCTTTGTTCTTCACAACTTCAGTAAGACTGAGCACAACATGTTCCGCCAAGGGAACCCCTAACCTTGATTCCTTTTCTATGGCTCCTAAGTAGGGGATCACATTTACAATGTATTTGTTTTCTACCTCTGTAAAGACCCAAAATTTCATTCCAAACTTATCAGGTTTATTTGGCATAAATACAATGAATGGGCACCTGTTTTTCATGGGCAATAGCTGTTCGTCAATTGTCAAACTATATGTTGGTATATAGGCACCTCTGCAATTTTCAACAAATAGGTCAAAAATGTCTCTAATGTGGGTAAATTTGTCACTTTTGATCCTCTCTGACCTTGTGCTTCTGTTGTCAAACCTAATGAATCTATGTATTTTCTTGTAATCACTTCTAGACATGGTTTCTCCGAATATTTTTGGTCCATAGGTTTTATTCCACAAAAAATCTGCACTGTGAGCTTTTCCGTACACTCCCCTTGCATATGTCAAAGCAATGTAGGCCTCAAACTTTTCTAAGGATAACACCCAGCTTTCATCGTGATTTTTTCCTTCACTGATTGTCCATTTATGAATTTTCCGTAGCATAGTTTCATCAATGAAGATTCTCCAAGCAGAATATGGGGATTCTGCAGCTACATTTTTCACAGTTTTTGAAATACCAGAAGTAGCTTTGAATACCTGACTTTGGCTATATCTTCCTTTCAGAGATGATGATAAAGGTTCCCAGGCAATCCCATGCCGTGTAATGATGGTATTTCTATCTGTAGAAGTGCTTGCTTGTATATCTGATGAGGTACTTGCTTGTCTAGTGGATTTGTCTTCACTATCTTGATAGTCATCAGAATCTGATGAGCTTGAAGAAACTTCTTTTTGTGGTAAAAACTCATTTTCAATACCATCACTACCATCACTTGAAACTTCATCTTCTGATTGGAAGATAATATTCAATGCTTCTTCTACAGTATGGAAATCTTTATTTCCCTTACACCGTGAAGCAGCCATCTCTAATATATTCAGTATGACTACCACTAAGCTATTATGAATGATGAGTGCTTAGTAACTGTTTCCTTTACCAAGGATCACGAAACACAGAATTCTCAAGGATATTCAAGTCAGGAATAATAAGTCTGAAAAGAAATTCACAAATATATAGTATACCTCATACTGAAAGAAAGTCATTATATAGATATGTGTGTGTGTGTGTGTGTGTGTGTGTGTATATATAAATATATAGATATATAGATAGGGGACACAAACACAAATATTATTGCTTGTGAGGAGTTTTTAAATGAATTTACCATATAAATAGCCTAGGTGTCAAAAACGACACCTTGGCCATTTAAGGTAAAACCTCAAATATCAGCTATTCCACTGAATATTTTTTTTAAAATTAGGTCTGTTAAGCATCTTTTTAGAAATTTAATAATTGTCTATAAGACTCAGCATTGAGCCAAAATCAGTTATTCCATACTAATTAGTTAAAAATTTGAAGGTGTCGAAAACGACACCTCGGCCATCCTAGTGTTAAATATCAATATGCACTAGTAAAAATAAAAAATTTAAATTATAGTTATACCTTTAAGACTAATTAGACCAAAAAAAGTGCCAGATGTTTATAGAAAGTTTACAGAAGTCTCGACCGTTCAGGTAAATATTTTAAATATATTAGTTACAACATTAGTAAAAATAAGCATGGCTTAAATTACCTACTAAATTACCTTACTGTGTATTTCAAAGCTACTTATATTTACAGTAATATTAATCGCATCAATGAAAATTTGGAAGATCGAAATCTCCTAGATAACCTCACCACATCCAAGAAAAATAACCTCGTTCCAACACCACAGCTGTCCTAAATCTTATCTTGTCTCCTCAGTTGTAAAAATGGAAACAAACTGCTTCGTCCTTTGCAAGAAAGCCTCTTCCAACATTCAGTAGAACGGTTAGGCTGGCTTGGTTGAGTGGCTTCCATTCCTATAAAACAAATTATAATCAACCTTTCTTACCAATTATCAGTAGAAAAATATTAAAATTAAAAGTGTAAACAGTAGGTTTATATGAAAATTAATACGTAAAACAATGTTACGTAAAAATTTATACTATTCCAATTTCCGGACTCAAAACTATTTAGATTGCCAAAAATCTGAGGCATCTGTGACTGCTGTGTGTATTGTACGTATATGAATGAGCTCACATGGAGGGAGTCTGTGTGCTCAAGTTTTATGAGTATTAAAAGCATTTTGAATAACGTTGGACATGGTGGGTAAGAACTAGACTGTCATTTGAGAGAGAGAGAGAGAGAGAGAGAGAGAGAGAGAGAGAGAGAGAGAGAGAGAGAGAGAGAGAGAGAGAGAGAGAGATTAGTAAATAGTAAACACATACAGAACATACAAACAGTTGCTAAAGCAAAAGAATATTGCAAATAAGTACATTAGCAAGCAATACAAAGACAGATACAGTTGCAAAGGGCAACATATTACAAATGACATTACCTCCTCTCAACTCTTAAGTAGGCTAAGTACTTAGAAATGCCACGATGCTGTACCAGAAAAGTAACTCCGGGTGTTATAGTAGATTGATATGGCAGATTAAGCTATAATAACGATGCTGTACCGGAGAGAACTAGCTACCCGACTGTTATTCAAGATTACCATAGCATATGAAGCACTAATGTTTTATTCTTAATAAAATCAAAGTTAATAAGACAACCTTAAAGGAAAGTTATCTTGAAAGATGTCACCATTTTAATCAAGAGCTTTAGTAAAAATAAACCGACTAGTACAAACTATATATATGATTAAATGTAGCAATAATAAAATTTGAATACTTAACGGCATCAACTGAAAGACGGGAGGAAAATGTGTCTGTAAAAGCAATAGGAAAAATACCTTATCCCATCTGAGGAGTTTTTCTTCATTTCAAAATCGAAAATGTCAATACTTCTTCTCAGCTACTGAGGCATCAGCTTAATTTGGCTCTGTAACAACTTGTGCAGCTCCTACAATCAGAATCCCATCGGTATTGGCTTGATAGTCTTATCCATACCTGAAACAATTGAGAGTTATTATCAGTAAATAAAATAATGTCCAAATTAATCATTTAGATAACTTAAATATCAACTGCATTTTGATTTATGAATGTGAATGTGATTCCTGTTTAAATCGGTATCATACAATTGAGTTATTATAAGTTTTGTCCATGCAGACCCAAACTACTCAAAGTTTTTTTTAAAGTTTGTTTTAAACAAATTCTTGCACAAGAAACTGCTTTTATAACATTTTCAAAAATTCCCACTCTGGCTTTCTTGCGCTGCTTTCTTTCAAACCAATAATGTGAGGTCATGCGCACTCATGTACTTTTTAACTACCGTATTTCCAACCTTCTACTTTTATCCACTAACATCGGCTATATTCACTTTATAAAAAATATTACAAGCCAATTTCTTAAATCTAAGAAATCAGTGGTTCGAACTGGTTGGATTTCATCTTAAACATATGCATCTATCTCAATCTAGCCATGCCTTTATTTTCTTTCATAAACAGACTTGCACATCAATACACTGTTGCACAAGACAAGCCTAATCTGTTCTCCATCTAATTTCTCCCTTATTTCCTTTCATCAAAATTTCATTAAGATTACCCAGTGCATAACGTAATAAGCAGCACTTCTGCATTTGCTCCAGTTACTATAACTGATGTCTTTTACAGAGGAACAATAATTTTCGTTATTGCACAAACTCTTGCGCACACCAAGTATTTGATTACATATTTTAAAATAGTCTCAACTTTCACTATTAGGAAACATCAATGAGATACCAGGATTCTGCTTAAACATGAAAATAAATTTTAATGAATACAATAGTTAAAATGACAGGCATAAGTCACAATATAAGTCAGACTGTCATTAGCAACAACCATACTAATGCTGTCAAACCTAATATAAGCAAGGATAAATACAGGGATGTTAAGCAAAATAACATGGTATGCAAAGTTTATACCTAACTGGGGGTTCGATAAACACCCCTTCCCTTAACCTGACAGAAGGCACAAACGCCATATAGATGTCCCCTAATATAACCTAATTAGGCCTGCTACACGTGTCCATGTAATGTTTCAATCACTAAATAACCAACTCATCCCGTTCTGTGTTATAGGCAAAATAAAAAATGACATTTAAATTATAATCATTTATACAGGGATGGGGGCTTCTGGCCTTTTGCACATTTCTTTGGTCTACAATTGGGCAAGATAATTTACGTCCAAAGTGTCAATATAAATGAAGCAAAATGTTTAAATTTTCTAAATGTTCAGGAGGGTTAAGGGGGATAATTTTGGTACACGTTATTGGCAGTCACTTAGTACCCTTTTTTCTCTACGTAATCATTTTGAGTAAACAAAAAATAAATTCAATACTGAATTCTCCTGATTTTTCTCAAAACGCGTACCCGGTTCATTAGCGGAATAATTACATATTTACAAAGATAGGTGAAGCGAGGATAGTATTATACATTAGGGTTACTAATCAATATTGTGCCATAGGTCATGATAGGGAAAGTAGGGCAATGTAGGGCAATAAAATGTACTTATACCCTTAGTTTATATTTGCGAAACAGTCAAAACTTATTTCCGCATCCCTACCTCGCTATGTTTTATAAGCTTCACATTAAGCCTTGTTGGTGAGATTTATTCATATCTGCCATTTAGTATATGATTCAAAACTCTTCATTAAGGTTACCAAATAAATGGCCAGAACAAAAGTGAACGGACACTGAAACTGGTATTCACATTTTAGTCTATTACGCACTTGTTCACAGAACGACCGACAATTATAGTGGATTACTGTTTGAATAGTCATTAATTTTATGTAATGCTAAGCGCGGGCAAATCAAGATAAGTCTTAATTACTCCTTTCATGGTCTTCAAGGTTATGTGCGTTTTAGCACTAGTAATTCAGTTAAGATGCTATGTGCGAGTTTAGGAGAGGATGCATCCACTAAATTCTATCTGTCACTATTACTAGCAAATACACAACTGATTAAATGATTTAATTTAAAGATTTGAAATTGATCCACTTACAAATAGAGAAATCTGAAAACTCAAATACAATCACCAGGAAAACTGACTATTCGCTTGTGATAAAAGTAATGTCTACTAGCAAATCCACATACCCGATTAAGTGATTTAATTTAACGATATGTAATTGATCCACCTACAACTAGAAATCTGAAAACTCAAATACCATCAGCAAAATTTTGACTATTCACCTGTGATAAAAATTACCGTCTCTTAGTAGCAAATACATATACCTGATTAAAGTTATTTGGTTTAGCGATTTATAATTAATACATGTACAACTAGCAAAATTTGGAAATTCATTATATATAACCACCAAGAAAATTTGACTAATCACCCGTGTAATATATAGTGCCTTTATTACTGGCAAATACACAGCTGATTAAGTGATTTGATTTAGTTATGATAAATCTGCCTAGAACAAGCAAAATTTGATAATTCATTAAATATAACCAACAGGAAAATTTGAGTATCCTCGTGTGTAATACAAGTAATGCCTCATAAAATATAATCAGCATGAAAATTTGAGTATTCACGTGTGTAATGAAGTAAAGTAATGACTCTTTAAATATAACCAGAATGAAAATTAGAGTATTCACGTGTGTAATAAATCAAAGTAATGCCTCAAATATAACCAGCATGAAAATTTCAGTATTCACGTGTAATAAATTAAAGTAATGCCTAGGTAAATATAACCAGCAGGAAAATCTCAGTATTCACTTGTGTAATAAAAGTAATGCCTCATTATTACCAGCAGGAAAATCTCAGTATTCACTTGTGTAATGTAAAGTAATGCCTCATTATTACCAGCAGGAAAATCTCAGTATTCACGTGTAATAAAAGGTATGCCTCATCTCTAGTGAATACACAAACCTGATTAAATACACTGATTTAGCGATTTATAAATAATCTACCTACTACCACCAATATCTGGAAGTTCATCAAATACAAAAACCAGTTAAAATTGACTACTCACCTGTATAATAAAAGTAAACTTCATAAACCCCTGTTCCGTAAAATCAAGTCCATCACGTACTAAAATGACTGAATATCATGTTTAACAATTTTAAATTCAAATACTATATCACTGAACAGCAAAAACTGTCTTACCAAGGATGATATAAACAAGTTCACAAAATTAATCCTCACCATTTTATACACCGTTTAAATTTTCAATATTTTTACAAGGCAGGCTTTGTTAACCTGAATAAGTTAGCATACTCAATGCAACAGTTTCTCTATATAAAGCATGATCTTTAGATTAGCATACTTTTATTGCAAAACAAAAACAGCATGCACTAACTAGTATACACTTATTAGGCTGTAGACCATGTTACCTTGCAATAAGCATCGACTTTCTCGAACGTAAGACAAAGTAATTTATATTTACTTACATAATACAAATGGTTAAACCTTCGAAATCACAAGAAATAGTTTAATATTGTAACCAATTCCAATAAGATTACCACACGTCCACGTACAGAAACAAGAACCAAATAGCGGGACAATTGATGAAGAACCTTCCAGCTGCCCGAAATCAAGGATTATTGAAAACTGTTACACTTGCGTGAAATAAATTGTCCTTGTATTTTAGTTGTTACCATTGTTACCGACAGATGGCTTTAGTGTATTACTGTAAGGTCATACATACGAAAGTATTTTGTTCTTTTTTATACTTTTGTTAAAACTACAGAGACAATGTTGTGAAGATGTTTACAATTTAGAGAATTCTTAAAAACCTATATGATGTCGAATATGATAATATGGAATGGTAATTTTGATAATTTTATTCAGTTATGATAAAGTTTTAACCTTGAAAAAATCTAAACAAAACTGTAATTTTTATTTTTTGATTTCAACTTAAGGTTATGTTTTCTGTTTTAGAGTATTTCTATTAAATAATTATCTAATGAGTTATGAGAATCCTGAAGGTATATAAAAAACTCCCCCTAGTTTTTTCACTCTAACTGCATATACTGCAACACAAAAAATAATAAAATTGAAATCAAACAAACTCATTTTTATAAAAAATGTGCTAGTACTTGGCCATGCATAAATAACTGAGAAAATGAATGGTCCTTATTTTAAATCTTCAGTATATAGGTAACACCTTACATCAAATAAGCACAGAAACATACAAAATACTTAAATGTTATATATATATATATATATATATATATATATATATATATATATATATATATATATATATATATACATATATATATATATATATATATATATATATATATATATATATATATATATTATATATATATATATATACATATATATATATATATATATATATATATATATATATATATACATATATATATATATATATATATATATATATATATATATATATATATGTATATATATATAATATATGTCATGATATATGCCTATTAAGGAAATATCTAGTTAATTCAATGCACATATGGAAGACTTCTTACCCCACTATGGGATGGCGATTAATTAAATGCGTCAAGCTTATACGATTTATGCAACTAACAAAAAACAAAAGAAAAAAGATGTAGAATATGTATGTAAATGAATAATCTTTAGTACTCTATCATTAAATTAATCAATTACAGTTAATCAATTTGACATTATAAAGAGTTAAGTTGAACTGAGTTCCCAAATAGAACTTAAGGATAATTTTAATTCTTAGCCTCCTTAGATAGGTATTAATAACAAAAGCCAGACAAATGATGAACCTTCAATTAGAAAGAGGTCAATTAACTTGGATTAATTCCTTCTTTTCTACCAATTAGTGTCTCCAGAAGAGGAAGAATGATCATAATTGCCAAATACCGATAATTTCTTCATGGATGTAATGGTTAACTTATGATTA